>NW_008595543.1:0-37098 GCF_000691845.1 Merops nubicus
TCAGTCAACCCAGCATCATGTTTTCTTCATGCTAAAGGCTTAGTTCAGTCTGATGCAGACCTAGGGCTTAAATGATAACTCACAGTGGTGTGAACTTTCCTTGCAAATAAAGTGCTGGGTTCTGTACTAAGACTGAGTTGGATCTGTTGGTGCTGGTGTTTTTTTAGTGAGTTTGCTGCAGTGTGATATTTTCCTGTATCGTAGTAGTACAATGCTGAAAAAACAAGTAATAAAATGGGGAAAAAAAAGGAGCTTTTGGCACTGGCGGTGGGAAGTGGGGGTTTTGTGTTTTGCCTTTTAAAGCTTGAGCCTTGGTGTGAAGCTTTCTCTTTTTTTTGTTGCTTGTAGGAACCTGAAACATGCAAAAAAAAATTCTTTGTGTCTCTAAGGCATCTGAACAATCTTTTGCTAATTGCTTTCCTTGGTTTCTAAAGACTTGAACCACAAAGTTGTGGTTTACGGCGCTTGATAACAATTTTTAATCATTCTGCTTCCAGTTGCTTCACTCCACACGCAATTCATTAGTTTTCTTTTAATGAAAAATCTTATTTTCAAACGGGGTGCTGGGAAAAAAAAGAATTGCTCAGAGAGACCAGTTTTGTCTGGGTTTTAACTGATATTCCTGGATTGTGAGGGATCAGCACATCAGCTCCAGGGAGTGAGCTGCTGAGAAGTTCCATTTGCTTTTGGAACTCTTCAGTTTTGACCCAGCTGAAGTAAGAATTGGAGGAGCTTCTAGAAGGTTGGGTTGTTTTGTTTTTTTTTCTGGTCACAGGTATCACTGTTTGGTAAAAAGAAAATATTTCAGAGCTTTTGGAGGTGATAGAGTTGAGATAAGAGTTGGAAGTTTTCACTTGCTTCTTCAGTTGCTTTTATTTCTCTCTTCAATGAGGGTGATTTCATCACAATGATCATCTCTTCAGGACCTAAACAGTATCTCGCAGGGAATATGTTTTTTAAGTGTACACAATATTTTCAAAGCCACAGATATTCAAGTGTGGGAAGCATCTCAGCAGGACTGAGGTCCTTGTGCTGCCTTTCAAGGCTGGAAAAGGTAAATTCCAGCATGCTTGGGTGCTCCTTGACTTCTGTCCCCAAATGAACAAGCATTGGTGAATACATTGGAAGGGAACTCTCTGGATTGCTGCATTAGTACTAAAATTCTGTGAAAAGTGTGTGTTTTAAAGAGTCTTTCAGAATCCAGTACCTCCCTGTGTGTTTTATGCTTTGAATTAATACTATTCACATTTTTTGATAAAGTTGGAGAACTGTGTAGTATTAAGGCAAGCCTGTGGGGTGAGTGGTGCTGTGCTTGGATTATTATTTTCTGAGTGCTTGTCATTGATGTCCCTGGAGGTGGCTGGTTATGGTGGTACAGTGTGACATTGTGCTGCAGTTTTTAGGTGGCTGAATGATTTTTATGTGCAGGTGATGTCAAGGAGATGACGAAGCAAGTTGTGAGGCTGGACTGTTGAGACTAGAGGGTAATTTGTGTAATTAATGTAGTGATGTTGCATGGGACAGCTTATAAGTGTGGATATGTGTGTATGCATGCATAGGACGAGAGGAAATGGCCTCAGGTGGAGCCAGGGGAGGTTTGGGTTGGACATGAGGAACAATTTCTTCTCCAAAGGGTTGTCAAGCCCTAGACAAGGCTGCCCAGGGCAGTGGTGGAGTCCCCATCCCTGGAGGGGTTTCCAAGCTGTGGAGATGTGGTGTTGTGGTGACCTGGCAGTGCTGGGGTAATGGTTGGACTCAATAATCTTAAAAGGTCTCTTCCAACCAAAATGACTGTATGGTTCTATACATACATATTAAAAAACCTGATATATTTTGGAAGTTGAAATAAACTCCACACAGTGAGAGCCCTGCTTGTTTTCTGTTCAAATTGACTAGTTACTGAAAAGAAGGCAAACAAATATCAAACTGTTTGGGGCTTTTATTTATCCTTGTGGTGGCACTGGGGAATATTTGTTATGATGTTCTGAGGAGGATGATAGGAAACAGCAGGAGAGAGATTCACATAGACTTCCCATTACATTTTAAAGCTCTGTTGCTGTCCCAGAACGCTCATTAAAATGTTAGTCACAGCAGCACAAAGTCTAGGAACCCCTTAATGGGTAGCACACTGAAAAAAAATAGATTAACTAGGACAGCAGCCTGCTCAAGAGACCCTAAAATGGCTCATAGGTTTCCTTCTCCTCTTCACGTGTTTTGGAAATTTATCTGGCTAGGAAGTTGTGCCTAGTTCAGTGGGAGCAGGTGAATGGTGTCCAAGGGAAGAGAGCTGGACAGCCTTGCAGGAGCAACGTTTTCCAGTCCTGTAGGCACAGGGTTAGATGTTCTCATGCAGAAAAAGCAAATGTCATTTCAATCTGTGTGGCTTCCATCTTAGAATCAAGAACCAGAGGAAAGTATTTTGGGGAGGCAGCAGTCGCCCGTGAGCCCAGTGCTCACTCTCTTCTCTAACAGCCATCTCAGGCTGACTGCTTCTCCTTCCCCCTGGCAACTCCACTTAAAGGTGCATCCCCCCAAAAATGGGAATAAACCCTCTTTCCTTCAGCTCTTACCACCTCTGCTTATTGATCCTGACTGCTCAGTTAGGGGGTTTGAATCCACTTAACGGTTAGCATGGGGTGAAACCAGAACTGACACTTTTGCAAGGTAGCTTCTTCAACAGATAGTGTTGAACTTGGGAGTGGAAATCAGTGGGAGGCAGCTGATGGGAGAGAGCTGCTTGGAGAAAGTGGAGAACTTGCCTGGCAATCATTTGAATCCTTTATTTCTAGTGCTGGAGCTCCCGTGTATCAGTTGCAGATCGTTGTCGTGCATGAAATTCTCTCTCTGGCATTTAAACTGCAGGTACCATGGTTGGGCTGGTGAGCTTAAAGAATTCTTTTCCAATCTGATTGATCCTGTGCTTCCACCCAACACTGAGCCATGTTCTGGTTCTGTAACCAGAGTGCTTCAGTCGTGGCAGCAGAGGACAGAACTGTGTGTGTTTGGGGAACAGAGAACTCAGTTTTTTTCTGAGGATGCTTCTGAGGAAGGTCAGGGCAGAGGATGGTGCTGTTATCACACCTGAACGTGTGGAGCCACAGTGCTCTTTTCTTTCAGGTAGTTTCCTAAAAGTCCAAAAATGTGGGAAATAATAGAAATATTTAGACAGCAGGCTTGGGTGTGTGTGGGGTGGACTGCAACAGTTTTAACCACTAAAGCACTAAAATAATTTCATGGTGCAGCTTTACCAGCATGTCTGCTGAGCAGCAGAGCTGCAAATGCTGGTAAAAGCCAACCAATTTCAGATCAGCTGGTGCTGCTAAATGGACTCTTAGAAGGAAATATCATTATATGGATCCTATCTGAGGGGGGCTTCAGTTCACTCCCTTGTAACAGTAAAATCTTTAAAATCTTTTTAGTAAAATCTTTAAAGCTACTGGAGTTTTGCATTCTGGCTTTTCTTCTCTACATCTCTTTTCTCTTTTCACATGGGAATGATATGATAGCCCTTGTGAAGCTGCAGTATCTTATTCTGAGAATAGTGTTTCATTTGAAGATCATCAGTAGCCACTTTGTCCTGTTGGAGTGCAGGGCTCTTGAGGAATGATGTTAACAAGTGCTGGTTAGTCAGAGTCTGTGTAGTCAAGTACAAGCCTTTGTGATCTCTTTAGGCAGTTCTAAAGACCCTGTAATTATGACTATAAACCAGCTTACAATTTTGAATATTTTAAAAAAAAAAATAAGGCCAGGAGTTGACTTATATAATCTCTTTATTTTTGTGTGCATCTCCCTTGCTGCATTACGTTCAGGATGTGGTTGAGTTGATGCACCACTTCTCTTCTCCTGAGAGTCTTACCTGTCGATTTCCCCTCTACCAGCAGGCAGCTGTAAAACCTGAATGTCACATTAAGGTTGTTATTCTGTCTTAATTTCTTTTATACCTCTAATTCTGAGCAGTGGCGTTAGCTTTGATAATGTCCTGCAGCAAGGAATTCCTGGATGAATTCCACCGTGAATAAAAAGGAGTACTCTTTAATTCATTTTCAGTTTGTTGCCTCAGTAAATAATCCTTTGGATGGGAAAAAGTGTGTATAATCACTTAAATCAACAACAGTCTAGTGTTCTATTTACCCTAACACTTTAGAATAACATTTGCAAGGCATAAAATCAACCATTCAGAAAAAAAACTGGAGAAATTCACAGCTCCGAGTCTCCTATCCATTGTCCAGTTCTAGAAAGGGATGAGGAGGATATAAATCTGCCTTCCCTAGAAATAAGGAATTTTAGGATGCTCTACAGTTTGAATCATTAGTTTGAATCCTTAGGTTTGGAAGCTCTTTTGGAAATGAGGTAAAACTTCAAGCAGTGAGTCTGTGTGTCCGTGAGCGCTACACGGATCACTCCCTTTTTGGCAAAATATGACAAAGCCTGGGATTGCAGACATTACATACTCTGTCTACTGTTTCCAAGCCACCAATTTGTTCATGTAGCTTGACAGAACCATAACTTTAAAGTGAAGTACTCAAGTGGTATCAGTGAGGGTCAGTCCTGCCCCTTGTTCTGAAGCTGCATGGGAGACTGCGAATTATTTCCCCCACAGATAAGGGGGGGACCTTCTGGATTCTTGCTGTGCTGAGGGGTACACAAACACTCTGTGGGTAAAGGGATGCTAAACAAGTGCTCTCTTTTCCCTGCTTGTGCTAGGGGACTCAATAAACTGTATTCTGGTGGGGTTTTGGGTAAAAGACATGCTGGGTAGCCAGTACCCCACCTTGTTCTCTGGAAGTGACTCTTCCTCCAAATAGACAAATCTCTGACTGTAAAATGTGACAGAGACCACAGCTCTGTATATCACTGGTACCACAGAATCACACAGCATGGTGAGATTGAAGGGACCCCTGGAGATCACCTCCTCCAACCCCCCTGCTCCAGCAAGGTCACCCAGGATCCTTTGTGGGTGGGTTTGGGATTTCCCCAGAGCAGGAGACTCCACAGCCTCTCTGGGCAGCTGCTCCAGGCTCTGCACCCTCACAGCAGAGATGTTTCTCCTCCGGTTCAGATGGAACCTCCTGGGTTCCAATTGGTCCCCACTGCCCCTTGTCCTACCACTGAGCACCACTGGAAAGAGTCTGGCCCCAGCCTCTTGCCCCTCACCCATTAGATATTGATGAGCATTGATCAGATCCCCTCTGAGTCTTCTCCAGGCTAACCAGCCCCAGGGCTCTCAGCCTGTCCTCAGCACAGAGATGCTCCAGTGCCCTCCTTATCTCTGTGGCCTCTGCTGGACCTTCTCCAGTAGTTCCCTGTCACTCTTGGACTGAAGAGCCCAGAACAGGACACCATACTCTGGATGTCACCACACAGGGCAGAGTAAAGGGGGAGGAGAAGCCTCCCTTGAACTGCTGGCCACACTTCTCTTAATGCACCCCATGATACCACTGGCCTTCTTGGCCATGAAGACCCATTGCTGGCTCATGGTGAACTTGTCCACCAGGATGTCCAGGGCATTCCTTCCCCCTGGAGCTGCTTTCCTGCAGGTCAAGACTTCACCTGTCCTGGTGCAGGGGGTTATTCCTCCCTGGGTGCAAGACCCTACACTTGCCCTTGAACTTCATTAGGTTCCTCTCCACCCAACCCTCCATCCTGTTGATTTTCTTGTCTAGGAAATTACCTGCTAACCTCTAGCAAGCAAGTACAGCAACATTTACTCTGAATTTTCTGTTAATACAAGCTCATGGCTTGGAAAATACCTGGAACATAAAAAATGTTTCCACAGTGGCTGCACCTGTTTGTGTTGTGTTTTTCTTCCCCTGTGATATTTGTAGCTTTTTACAACCTCTCTCACACAGAGAGAGCAGTTTCATGGCCACTGAGAATCTATTAATTCACAAGCCAAAGGCAAGTGAGGGAAATTTGTCTCCACAAATCCTGATTTATACAGGAAAACTTTTACTGCCATAAATAAATATTAGCTCGTGTTGTCATTTTGCTGGCCTGCCTCTATGGGATTATTGTTAGACAGCATTCATAGCTGCCATGTGATGGCTGAAACATCCTTCAATTCATCCTTAGCTCAGTGTGTAGAATTTTAAGGACCTGTCCTATTACATTCCTTAATTCCATGTTTTGGGGTAGAAAATAGTGAAGAAATATTTATACCTTTCCTAAATGCTAGATGATAAAATTGCTTCCTTCAGGTTGTAGTGCTGGAGGTTAAAGAAGTTCTGTTGTGGTACATGGGCCACCAGCCAGAGAAGCTGCATGATCTTTTTGATCCTTCCTCCTCTTCCTTTCTTCTCTAGACATTTAACACGTGTCAAATTATGGCCTAATTTAGACAACGGAGATCTGTGAAGCATGAGCCATCTCTCTTAGTTGTTAGCTAAATGCTGGGTGTGTATATTTGCAGTGTAGTGCTATGTAAATAATAAATACCACTTCCATAGCTTATATTTTCTACACTGAAAGGAAATCAATAGCCAGCTTTGGATAAAATGCCATTGCTCTGTTCTTAAAAACAAAGCTTTTAGTAAAGATAATCAGGTTTAGCACTTTCTTCCACCATTTCACTGTATAATTAAACCATTTGAAAGATGGTTTATTAACTATCTTCATACATTTACTTATTAGGGGAACTCTGTGAATTACTTCCATGATAAATGAGATTCTCCTTCTTGCCTAAAGCAAGACATTTTTCTTTCCTAAGCTTTCATGCTCTTCTTCCTGCATGACACATTGCTCAGCACCTTTGATCTTTGTTGGCCAATACTGTATGTGTCCATATCACTATAAAAATGCATTTCTCTTCTTGCTCCTTGGCAGAGGACTGTCATTCCACGAGGTGTAGTTGGGTTTGAAAGTCCTTCTGCTGTGCTTGTTAACGTGGCAGATCATACAGCTTAGCTCAGAGCTTTGCTGTTTCCCTGCTCTCTGCTGGAACGACCTTCCTATTCCCTGAGATCCAGCAAAGAAAATACAATGGATGGGGAAGAAAAAGAGCCAGCCACACAAGTCATGTGTACTCTGTTCCACACGAGCCTTAAGTGTACTCCCACCTCCTTTTGAAATAAATCCAATAATTGACTTCATCTCCTTGCTTAACGGCCGGTTGCTCTTAATGGTGGGCCCTGGGATGTTTAGAAGGTTCAGCATTCAGAGATGTTTGTTTTCCATTGCTGTCCTACAAATGATGCCCTTGTCATGAGAGAAGTCTGAGAAAATTGACCCCATTTCACTCTTCCTCAACCCAGTACAACTTTCCTCCCCAGGTTCTAATCTTTCGATGTCTTTGACCTGGAAACACAATGTCTGTGTGTATACTCTGAAGCAGATTACAGTACAAGAAATACTGTGTATATATAAAGTTTTATTGATAGAATGGATCTTAAAATACCCTTCTGTAGTGTTTAACCTGTGAGCCATTTGTTCTTATTGAACTGAGTCAACAAACTCCATCATCGAGCCCATTAGTGTACGTAAACATCAAAACCTTCCCACAGCTTCTCATTGTTGTCTGCAAATAGAGCATCACAGTGGCCTGAAGACCCCTACAATTATATTTCTTAATTTGCTGAAAGCGTGCTCTTTTTCTGCATGTTTTAAAAGATCCTTACAGTTCATTGCACGACTGTGTTTTTAAGCAAAACTTGCTCTAAGATACAACAACCTTATGTCATACAAGCCACTGTCAACTTCTGGCAGCCTCAATAAGCTACTCCTGATACCTAGATGTTCATCCTAGCATGCAGATGGGGTGTGAGACAACCTCACTGTGCTGTTTTGAGGGTCCAGAGATGAAGGTTGGCCTCATCATTGAAGCTGAACCCTTCTTGTAGAGAAGTCCACATGAAAACTGCAGAAAAGAGGCAATGACAAAATAAATCTCACCTCCTGCCACTTGGCTACTCAGTGGTGATACTGGCAATGGTAAGGAAATGGCAGAAGGTCCCACATGGTCGTTGGTGTGCCCCAGAGGATGAAGCAGCTGGGATTGCAGGAGGATATCAGGTTATTTCCTGCCTGTATTTACTGTATTTGGGGGATTCCTTTTGTTTCTTTGCCCTTTGGAGGAAGCTGTTTTCCTGTTGCCCTTGAAATGGAAGAGTGGTGTGATTGTTCCAGTGCTAGACAATATTGCACACTGGAAGGAACCAGAAAGTCTCATTATTACCAGAGTATCCTGCCTGCATAATCATTGCATGTTAGTCGTTGCTGAAACACACTGGAATAAAAACCTTATAATGGGCTGTTAAACAAAAAAACCAAACAAAAACCAAACCCAAAAGGGTGAGATTGCTAAGTCACTGAAACAAGCATCTGTTTTGAGGAGAAAGAATAATGTTCTCCTGTGGGGGAAGTAATTCCAGAGTTATTCAGCTTGGCTTTCTCCTGCATTCCTTTGAAGCAGTTGAGGTTGGCCACTCCCCTGTGAGGTTCCTGAGGTGATTACAGGATGGGCTCTGGCCCATCTCTGACTTTCCCTCTGGAAGGCATCTCTGGAGGTGTCTTCTCCAATCTCCTGCTCAATGCCACACTGGATTTAAACGTGATTCCTCAGGGCTTTTTCCTGTTGGGTTTTGAAAGTCTCTGAGAAGGGAGGTCTACAACCTCTTCCAGTGCTCAGTTAACCTCACAGTGATTGGGTTTTATTTCATTCCCCCCTTACATCCTCCCAAATTCAACGTATTTCTTGCCCTGAGAGGGGCCAAAATTGCACGTGGTGCTTTAGATGTGGTTTAATGAGGGCTGAGTGAAGGGGGGGAATCACTTTCCTTGGCCATGATGCTGTTGGTACCTGTATCTTAGATGGCACAAGGGAGATCTGATTGATAGAAAACTTCTTCACTTTGAGTGTGACAAACAGAAAGTTGACTTGGACCATTTTTATTGTTCTTTAAAAGAGGGGGAGGAAAAAAACCCCAAAACACCCCAAAAAACCCAGCCCAAATCTAGAACATCTAAACTGTGGTCAAAGGATCACAAGTAAAAATAAGAATCACTTCCCTTGGCCATGATGCCGTTGGTACCTGTATCTTACACAAGGGATATCTGATAGAAAACTTCTTCACTTTGAGTGTGACAAACAGAAAGTTGACTTGGACCATTTTTATTGTTCTTTAAAAGAGGGGGAGGAAAAAAACCCCAAAACACCCCAAAAAACCCAGCCCAAATCTAGAACATCTAAACTGTGGTCAAAGGATCACAAGTAAAAATAAACTGATGTTGGATATTATACCTGAATTGTCATCATTGTACCTAGGCAGAACTTGTAGGTTTTTTTTTGTCTTGTTTTGTTTAAGAGCCAAAGTATTTAGTCTTTGCAATAAATCCTACACTGTCTCCTCACATGAAAGTAGATGTTTAAATGCATTCTTCCAGATGTCCTGGTTATGACTTTGGGGTTTTGGTTCTAAACTGTGCAGCAGTGGGTCTTGGAAACCCTGCTGTGAAGAATTGTTTCTTCAGCCTTTCTCTAAACTCGCTGGTACCTCAAATTGCAGAGAATGCAATTTTCCATTCTTGGTTTTAAAAATAAATTGAGCACAGCCAGTATCTGTAGGGCATGTTCTGATTTGCTCTGTCTGAGCACACACACTATGCCTGTGAAAGCTCCAGGAGGTTGAAGCTGTGTTTCTCTGCTGGAAGTGCTGGTTATTAATGGATGTTATTCTGACACACTGACACAGTCATCTGTCACTGACTTGTGGTCAACGGCAGGATGAATTAATACAAGACCTACACCATTTCTTCTCAGTTTCAAGAGCTGTCCAACCCTGGCCTTCTCTGAGGGACTAACTAGCCAGTAAATTATTGGCACCATTTTTCCCAGCGATCACGCTCACGTCCTTGAATAGTTTTAATTAGTCAGTATTTCTTGTTGTTCTGCAAATCACTGACAGCTCATTTGTTTCAAAACCACAAAAAAAAAAATAAGTCCTGCATGTTTCTGTGTTGCATTCTTTTCTCCTAGACGAGCTCCATCTCCTGTAGCATTGACAAATGACTTTTAGCAGTAGTTGTTTTCCTGTTGGGTCGCAATTTCGGAACAACTTCTTTGAGAAGCTGGCTTGGATTTTGGGTGTACGAAACACTTGGTGCTAGTCATTCACAGAAACTGTTGGAGTGGCTTTTACAGGTCCAGCAGAATGAATTCTTTCCCAGTTTTTGCATGAAAATGGCCAGATTTATGCTTTTCTTTGACTGTAGTGTAGCACAACTGTGCTGCCTTTAGAAGGTCAGCCCACACTGTAGATTGGAAACTCTCTTTGTTCAACAAGAAGCATGGGAGAAGTTGCAGTTTAACCATATGAAAAGTTGAATTGTTCATTTTATGTAGTGTGCCCAGTCTTCAGTTAGGAAAAGGCAAATTATTGATATCAGAAGTTACACCTAACTCCTTTTTTTCCTCTTGTTCTGTACACATCTCCCCTTAGGTAACAGATGATTTCAATATAGAAAACAATAACTGATGCTCTGTATCTGTAGTCACCCAGATGACTTTTCTGAGGGTAATTAATGCTGCTCACTGTTGTAATTGTGGGGAATGTCCTCTCATCATCCTGTTATGTAGCATTTGCATTTTTCACCATCTGCATCTGTTACTCCTTCCCTTCTTTGAAAGATTAACACCACCCTCCATGCAACACTACAAATAAAATACACACTGTCACCTGAGCACATCCTTGCAGAAGCATCACACTCAATTATTCTTTTCATTTGATTGCCTAATTTGGCAATTTATTTAATCTGTTGCTCAAATGGATTTTTATTTTGAGACCACTTTCTTTTCTAAATACACCTTTAAAAACTGATTTATACGTGCTGGGAAATATCAAGATGGTGTGAATTTAAAAAGTGGTCTAGATGTGTGGGTAATTTTAGCTTTAGAGTTTCCAAAAGATGCTAGAACCAAAATGTTGCAATATTTCTAATATTTGAGCAAGTCCTGTGCATACTTCTAGTGTGTGGGAGTAGAGAAAGAGCTGAAGATGATGTACATGACTCAGAACTGCCAGACTCCATGTGATTGACTGAGTCATGCCCATCCTTTTTGGCATATCAGACCTGACCAGGTCCTTGTCTGCATCCCAAAGGAGTGAGTCAAATCTTCCATAGGTGGGGAGAACCAGCAAGTTGCAGGACAGCATTTTACAAACTGGTGTTACTACTACAGGTAGTAAGGTAAATCAAGGTGAAAATATTAAACATATAAAAAACAAGGTAAACAAACACCTAACACCTTTTTTTTTCTTTTTAATTTTAATCTTGAGGTGCTGTATTTAAAATGTTCTCAGGTAAGTCCTTCTGTTAGTAACATTTTTTACTAGAATTGGTACAGGTTTGTTCTGTGACCTGTTGTGGTGACTAGAATTGGTGCACAATGGTTGCTTAATAGATTTTCAAACGTGACCTTTTAGGTCAGCAAATTCTTCAATGCATGACACAAACAACACTTTTTTTTGGTTGTTTTTCTTTACTTCTTTTTTTTTTAAAAGAAAAGGTAATGATTCCTTAGGCAATTGTCCAAGAACAAGTGCTGCCAGTGCCAGAAGGTTGCTCAGAAAAGCCAGTATCTTCATCCCATGAATTAGATAACATACAACACACCATCTCATCTTCACAAAGTTGAGTAAACCAGAGGAAGATGTAAAACAAAGTTAGAAAGAAACTGCAGTTGGTGCTGCATTATGTAACCTGAGGTAACTAATCACCAGCTTTTCATTCCCAAGGTATATTTCTTTCTAATTGGATTGTTCCTTAAAATAAGAAATAGCTGAGATTCAGTGTGCAAGTCAGCAGTAGCCTGTGGTTATTGAAAGACCAGGAATGATGTCAATAAATGAATGGGTGTGCACAGCAGTGGAGAAGGAGACGTTAGGAGTGCAGTCTTGGGCTCAAGAGGTGGAAAGTGTCTTGCATGAAGCAGTTACTCAAAACTACAGGAGAAGAGACTATCAGTGTTGTTCACAGAGCTGTTGTTAGCACATTAGAGGGAAGTTGTTTGTTTCATGTTGATTTTTATCAAAATCCTAGTAGAAAACATTACTTTTTGAGGACCAGTGCCACAGGCTATAAAATCGTCCTCTCTCCTCATGAGCAAGACAAAAAGATTCCTTGGGCTGGCAGAGTGGCCTTTGATTCAAGCCTTTTTTCCTCCTTCTTTATTATTTAAGCTTTTTTCTCTGATTGTATCCAAAAAAACAGATTCTGGTCCCTCAGAGATGTTGAGTATTCGGAACAAAACCACAAGCAAATTGCCTCCATCGTTTAATATCCTCCTTTACACTTTGCTTTGGCTGGTTTTGGTGGTCACTGTGTGAAGATTGCATCTTGCATTGCAGTTCATCCCAGCTCCCTGCCTGCCAGTTCTGTGTTACGGTGTAATTAAGCTCATTGTATGTTTACATTGCTTCTAAAAGATCAGTTACTAATCAGATAGAGGTAATGTGATAAAAAGTGTTACAGAATAGAATCAAATCGAATTGAATTGCTTGGGTTGAATGAGACCTTGAAGATCATTGGTCCCCCAGCACTGCCAAGTTCACCACTGACCCGTGTCCCTCAGCACCACATCTACACAGCTTTTAAATCCCTCCAGGGATGGGGACTCCACCACTGCCCTGGGCAGCCTGGACAGGGCCTTGACAACCCTTTCCATGACAATAGTTTTCCTAATATCCAACTTAAACCTCCCCTGGCACAACTGTAGGCCATTTCCTCTCATCCTATCACTTGTTCCATGGGAGAAGAGACCAACTCCCACCTCACTTCATCCTCCTGTCAGGGAGTTGTAGAGAGCCACAAGGTCTCCCCTCAGCCTCCTCTTCACCAGACTAAACACCCCCATGTCCTACAGCTGCTCCTCACAAGACTTGTGCTCTAGACCCTTCCCCAGCTTTGTTGCCCTTTGTTGGACACACTCCAGCCCCTCAAGGTCCTTTTTGGAGTGTGGGACAAAAAACTGAATACAGTATTTGAGGTGCAGTCCCCTAGTGCTGAGTCCAGGGGGACAATCCCTGCCCTAGTCCTTCTGGCCACACTATTTCTGATATAAATGGACTTGACCTTGTAGGATTTGAAGCTTTGTATTGATTTTCTGTGAGTTTTGAGTGGTCAGCATCCCACAGTAACCATCCATCTTCTTTTTTTGGAAATAGATATAGAATGGGTAGTGCTACCTGAACTGTCATAGAATTTAAACATCATTATAGGGAAGATGTAGCAGGAGTGGTTTCTTTGAGTCAGAATCACTGAAAGTAGTAATATCAAACAATTCTGTTCTAATAATTCAAATGATGCTTCTGTAAGAGAAATCAGAATCCTTGACCACTATTTCACAGGCAGAGGAAAAGGTCATACTCAGCCCCAAATGTGTTTCTTAGGTGTGTGATGGAGTTCTGGTGACTTCAAAGTTTTGCACCCTGGCAAATCTGAAATTGGGGTTATGAGCAAACCAGAAATCATCTGAGAAAGCTGAGCTGGAAGATGTGGATATGAATATGGGACACAATATAACAACTTAATTAAGGTGTGCTATTCATTAGGTGTCTGTGAGAGACATGACTGAGTAGTGTGATATGCATCCATTTTTGCTGCCTTCCTAGGAAGTAGAACTGGAGAGATTTAGCAGTCAAAGGGGCTTTGGGCATGGATGTGTTGGTTCTTTCAAAGGGACTTTGGATTTGCTAGCTGGCTGTAAAAAACCCAAGCTAATAAAAATTGCAAAGAGAGTAAATAGCTTCACAATGATGTGAGAGAGGGAAATTTGGCAGGGTTAAATCTGGCAAGGTGTGAAAGCAGCTTGCATGGGTCAGGACATGACCAGCACTGTTGAAAACATCTTCTGGTTGAGGGTCAGAGCGTAGCACATGCAGAAGATAACGATGCTCTTGGTCAGAGGCCTCCTTCATCTGCCACCAGTGCCCAGGACCAGCAGATATGGGATCTGCTTGGTTTCCTAGCAGCTGCTGAAATTGCAGGTGAGCATTGGAGAGGAGAGTGTGTTTCTTTCTCTCTCTTAGCAACTTGTGAATGATTTTGTCAAAATACTCCCCAAGGGTTTTCGTTTTGGTTTTTTGTGCTTTTGGAAGCATCACCAGGTAACTCACCTAATTTATGGGCTGGGGTGATGATTGCACTCTTAAAAAGAGCAGGACTTTGCAGAAGGAAGCCCAGCTACATCCCTGGTGCTGTAATAATGGATTATCTTGCTAATTACATCATTTTCATGGCATTACTGAATTTCTTAATGTGTACTGAAGTAAACTGACTTTCAAAAATGTGAGACTGTAGATGCACCTAATTTTACTACATGAAGCTATTTAATTTCTTTGTGTGTAAATGCTACAAAACCATAGCAGAGGTACCATGAAATGTTTTCTGGTGCTTGATTTGGTAGGTGGAAGACCTTTACCCTGCGTTCTCCTCCCAGGTGGCATCGGGGAGAAGGGCTGTGGAAATCCTCTCTCTGAAACAAGAGTGGGAGAGCAGAATATTAAAAGCTCAGGTTTAGTGTTGGGAATGGATTTCTTTTTTTAAGTAACAAGAGGGCATGTGAACACACACAGGAAGCAGTTGAAAATATCTTTAAAGAAACTAGTGGGTGAAATGAAACTCTTTCAGCTGAAGATCAACAGCTTTTCCTTAGCCCACAGTAAAATTCTGCATTATTTGATTCAGTTACATGGGGACACAGATATATTCTATCCTTCTAGAGTTACTGTGTACGAGCTGAGCTTTCTGTTTATGTTACTAACTTTATTTAATTGTTTTGGCAACAATGAGGAAACATAATTACTCAGCTTTGCCTGAAGAGGTTGACTGGGTGGGACGAGTGCCGGGTGCCACGCGGGCAGTTGTCTGGGATGGATGTTGGTGTGCATGGTGATGAACAGCAAAGTGTCCAGCACTTAGATAAGTATTATGCATGATTTTCCTTGCTATTAGTCTATACAAAAGTTAATACTGTTTGTGTGGGTGTAATATTTTTTTCTGCGTGAGGAGCTTGTGAAGAACTGAGATGGATCAAAGCACCAAGATGAATTAGGATGGCGGGCTGTTGTTTTGGACAGATTTCAGGAGAATGAATATTCATCTGAAGCTGCAACTGGGGTTGTTGAGCCTGGAGAAAAGGAGGCTCAGGGGAGATCTTCTCACTCTCTGCAACTCCCTGACAGGAGCCTGGAGCCAGGGGGGGGTCGGGCGCTGCGCCCAAGGAACAAGGGACAGGACAAGAGGAAACAGCCTCAAGCTGCACCAGGGGAGGTTTAGGTTGGACATCAGGAAAAATTTCTTCACCAAAAGGGTTGTGAACCCCTGTCCCAGGCTTCCCAGAGCAGTGGTGAATTCCACCACCCCTGGATGGGTTTCAAAGCCATGGAGATGTGGTGCTGAGGGACATGATTTAGTGGTGCCCTGGCAGTGCTGGGGGAACAGTTGGACCCAATGAAAGGTCTTGCAACCTAAACAATTCTAGGAGTCTTTGTTGGTGTTTTGCCTTTCCCCTTCAGAAGCCCCCTGCCCTCGTGTGGGAGCTGGGCTGCTTCTGAGCTTGCCATGTGTCTGAAAGAGTGAGCCCTGGGTTTCTAGGGACTGTCTTGGTGTGCCTCCAGAGAAACAGCCACCTTCACTGGGGGCTAATTGAGTTGCATTTGAAGGAATACAAATGGAGTGTAATTTACTGACCTGCTGAATGTCACAGGAGAGAATCATTAACGAGGAAGATAATGATTTAGTAATGTGATTGTAATGAAAGCATGTGTTGCAGTGTTTTTTAAGCCCATTTTATGAAGGATTTGAAGGCTGCCAGATAAGGACAGTTAAGTGAAGTGTAGGAGAGAGGGCAAATGGTGTAAGAGAGAGAACAAGGAAGAGTGAGATCAAGGAATCTGTTGGTAGAGTGAGAGGGTAGGAGGGTGTATGGTTTTGAGACTCACATCAACTTCTAGTGTGCTTCAGAGTCATGTGCTTGTTCCAAAGATAACTGAAATTGGGGAAAGATGTGTGGTAAATATTGTTACCTGCTGCAGCTTGACAGAGGTACAGACCCACTTACTTCATGAATCAACTGGTTCTGCCTTGCATCCAAAAAAAATCCCAACATAAACCCCATAAAAACAGAAAAGGTGTCTATCTTGCTAGTGTAATTTTCTCTCATTTTGCCCTAGAATTTATTCCTAAGTACAGTTTCCTTCCCTGTTCCTTCTCTTATCTCCATCATGTGTCCTTCTCTGACCACCTCGTGCTTCCCACGTTGGGCTGGACGTGATCCCTGGGGCATGGTCCCAGCACCTGGTTCTGGCTTGCATCCAAAAAAAACCCCAATTTAAATCCCATAAAGCCAACAGAAAAGGTGTCTATCTTGCTAGTGTAATTTTCTCTCATTTTGCCCTAGAATTTATTCCTAAGTACAGTTTCCTTCCCTGTTCCTTCTCTTATCTCCATCATGTGTCCTTCTCTGACCACCTTGTGCTTCCCACGTTGGGCTGGACGTGATCCCTGGGGCATGGTCCCAGCACTGCCTGCAGTAGGGTGGCTGTGGGCTGGGGAGCTGCCACCAGCAATGGTGGTGGTCCCTCAGAAGGTGCAGGGGCTTGGTGCCCTACTCTTGTTTGAGTTATGGTTTGCTGCTCAGGGCAATGGTGATTTCTCCCATTCTTCCATCTTGACTATATTCACAATAACCCAAGGTTGCTGGGTGCAGCAAGCTCCAAATTGGGCAGTCAGCCAGTGTCAAATACATTCTCATTATATGAGTCAGAGGCTCTCTGGGTCATTCAACTCATGGTCAGCCCCATGATCAACCAGTCTTACCAATCCAAACCAGCTTGTGATGGTGTTTGGGGCTTCACTCGACCAGGGAAGAGTCTCCTCAGTTTTGTCTCATGTCTCTGAATTGAATTTTAAGTTTGGTTTTAAGAGAAATATGCCCTTTCTTATGCTTTGTAGTGACTTTCAGAAGAAAAACAATGTCATGACCACATAGAGATACTTTTTATAAATTAACTACATCCTCATATTTTTCAGGAAATTAGATTTTTCTTGGGAACATTACTTCAGTCATCTTGTGTCTCTCTGGGTTATGACCTTAGGGTGCTGGTGCAGCAGTTAGGTCTTTAAGTTTCTTCTTCTAGGACATGTAAAAATAATTAAGTAGTGCTGTCATACCCTAACTAAAAGGATTCATACAAGTATGTTTGTTCTGTGTTTCACATCATATCATATCACAGAATCAATTTAAATTTATTAAAGTGCTGTATATGCCCAAAACTTTGAGTCTTACAGAACTGGGTAAAATTTGGAAATTAATTTATTGACATCTAATTTTTTTTGTTCAGAGAGAGAAAAGTTCCTTGTTTCTGGTTCTTCTCTTTCACTTAGTGTCTGTTTTATAAAGATTTGTGAATATTTCAAAGTAGTAACTTTGCCCTCTCATCTTTTAAACACAAACATTTTAAGGCAAAACTTGGAGGTGAATTTATTTCAATGAGAACCTAAAGAATTTTTTAAACACTTCGTTGCTTTGAGAATCTTGCACGTTTACTGTTTTTGACAAATGGAGCATGTTTATCTGGACAACTGTGAAGTACTGAAATGAGATGAACTGTTGCAGCTATGGCTGCAATGCCCTGGGGAGTCCTTAGCCTTGTGTCTACTGGGAAGCCAAGTTTTTGCTAGAAATGTGGGGTTTTTTTTTCCTTTCTTCCTTTGTAGCTGTTTCCTTAGGAGAGCTTTGATGGCTAGCTGATCAGAACGTTTTTCTGTAAACATGTTGCTTTGATTTGATAGATGCAAAACCTCAAACTGAATTTGCATTTAGCAGCCAAATGCAGCTGAGCAGTGAAAAAAGAGACACATTAATTCTTAAAGTACTAAATCATGTACCTTATGCATCCTGGTTTGATCAAGGGCATCTGACAGTAGATTTACTAGCAGTTATTCTGGGTTTTTTTTGGTGGAGAAGGCTTCAGCTGGCAAAAGGAAGAAAGACTTTTGCCCTTCTGGGATGCCATCAAAAGTAGATAGTTAGAGACTAGATGTATGAGTAGGAAAAGGTAAATTTATGCTGAAGTTGAGAGGAAGAACATGGAAGTGAGAGTGTGTGGGGAGTCATGAAGTGGGACAAAGGCCATTTATTGATTTGGCAGGAAGAAGGAAAAGAAGTTAGACAGGGAAGGATTTATGTAAATGGAGTAATGCATCCTGAGATGTTCTTGTTAAGAGTGCTCATAGTACCCTGTCTGTAGGCTCAGGGTGCCTCCTTCACTGCTGCATGCATTTGTTTGGTTCTTCCTTCTGAAAATACCAGTTTTCT
Organism: Merops nubicus; assembly: GCF_000691845.1. Classification (NCBI taxonomy): domain Eukaryota; kingdom Metazoa; phylum Chordata; class Aves; order Coraciiformes; family Meropidae; genus Merops; species Merops nubicus. The sequence continues at coordinate 18,314 of NW_008595543.1, forward strand.
GTACACAAAACAATAATTCTCAGGCCAGGTACCAAATTCTCTGTGTGAACTGGCATTTGTCTGTGTAAAACAACTGGTTTTGCTCATAGAAACGTGGTGTTAATATGTTTTAATGGATGTTTGTGTCCACAATTATGCACAGAAATCTGCTTTAAAAACCTTTCTGCTTACCAGTGGCTCAGTGGGGAGGCACTGGAAGGTGGATTTCAGCTGGGATGCTGTTGATTTGTCACGTTTCTTTCACCAGGGGTAAGTTGTAGTCCTGGAAGACATTCAGAAGGTGCTGTTCTTGCTGCTTCCATCCTTGCAGTAAAGTTGCAAAACACTAGTAACAACTAAGTGCCCTTTTTGTTGGCACTCCAAGGAATGCAGCATATATTAACAAGAAACAGCTATGAAAAATGCATGAAGTGCCAGGAACTCCTGCAAACGAGGCTACTATAAACAGAGCTGGGATAACCTGTACACTTAAGAGGCTCTTTCTGTGGTAAAACATCAGCCCCTTGTTGCCAAATAAAAGGAAAAAAAGTAAGAAAACTCTTTTCCTGTCCTTCCACTACCTTTATATGTTCCCTAAAGTCTGTCATCTCTTGGTGTACCTTAGCTTGCAGTGTGGCACTGAAGATTTTCATTGTGTTGGCCCATCTGTCTCCATTCTTGGGGACATTTGAACTAGACCAGGTGTAAAGCTGTTCTCTTGAAAGACCTTCTAAATGTGTTCTGCAACATATGGTCTTTACAGAGACATATCAAACTCCACTAGAAAAGAAAACTTTTATTTGCCCTTCTCTCAAGTTCCTTGGGAATGCTTTTCCAGACCTTCCATCAGCCTTGCAAGCATAAACCCCTGTTAACTCCCAGTGAAAATCTCTTCATGGCCAACCTGTGCCTCTTTTATTGCAGTGCAAAAAGAAATATTTCTTCAGCATAAACAGCTTTTGTTCCCTGGTCGCTCTTGGCTTTATTCTCCTGCCTGTTACATGTTTACAGACACCTGGTATTTTCTCTGCCTTTTGTTTGAGCAAATAAGAGGAATTCTTTTATTGTTCCCTGGGTCTTTTAGTAACCCTCTGCTTTACTTTGGGTTGAAGAAGGGTGACTAAAACTTGTCGATGCCTGTCTAGAGGAGGTTTTATCAGTGGCTGCTATAATTGCAGATCTATATCCTGTACCAGTAAAGTTCTCTTTTCCTACACACTCCCTTCCAGCATATCTATGTCATACTGGTTTTATTCAATCTGCTAACAGAGCAAACACTGGGGTTTTTTTTTGTAGCCACTCAGCCCCATTTGCACCAGCTTGTTTTGTTGGTGTTAAGTCTGTAGTCATTCTTTTTTTTTTTGTATTACTAAATGTAATTTCATTCCTGTTCTCTCAGTCCTCAGGATCATGCAGTGCTTCTGGGAGGCTGTTTTTTCTGCCTTGGCTGTACCTCCCAGCTCTGTGTTATTAGCAAGCTTCATTATCACTCATATTTTAATTGCCAAGCCGACTAAAAAAATAGGAAGGACCATGCCAAGATCTGTCCTTGAGGAACTCTGCTAATGACCTTTCTGCAGCTGAAAGTACTTCCAGCATTACTCAGATCACTTCTTCTCTAGCCACTTCCATTTTAGACTTTTAATCCTTGTTTAAATTCATTTCCCATGTAATATATTATCAGCCACTTTAGCGAAGCTGAAACAGAAACAAAGACTTACTGCAGTTGTCCAGACTGGTTAAGAACAATATTATGTGGGTCTGGTTTTGGTATAAGTTGAGTTTTACACCTTTCTATGTCTGGGTTTTTTTTTCCCCTCTTTTGGAGCTGTTTGTATAGAATCCAAAAGAGGCTGATGTTCTCCTGTTTTAAATTTTCCCTGTATATTTGCTCTTTTCATGCTGATTGATGAGGTGATTAGAAGCTTTTCCTACTAGATGAACTTTAGTCATTAATTATTCCAGTATCAAGGCCAGACATTATTTTCTTATATTCTTTCAAATATCTTCTTAAATTCCCCCCCCCTTCCACCTTTATAGAGTTTTATTATTTTGTTGTCTTTTGTGCCCAGTGAAGATTTTCATGGGAGATCTCCACCCAGAGTTTCTTCCAACTTGGGGATACTATTTTTTTTTTCCAACTTGAACAGGCAATGGGTTGAGCTAATTCAGCCCTGTCTCCTCTTTTATGGCCAGAGGAGCTTTTCACCAGACTTAAATTATCATGCTGGCAATAAAAACACCAGTAAAATATATTGCTGCAGAGGGGCTGAATAACAGCAAGGCGTCACCAGCAGAGCTGTCAGAGGTGTGGCTCTTACATTATGCAGGCTGTTTGCTGGCTGTCAGCACAAACCTGCTGTATTGTGTGGCTGGCATGTCCCCATGTCCTCCAGGGGTGACCAAAACAAAGGTGGCACCAACAGCTGCACACCTGGATGTGCTAACAGCTTGTCCTACCATTTAAAAGTGGTGGAAGGTGCTGACAGATGGCATGAATGAATCACCTTAGGAAACCACTTGAAAAAAACCTCTCTGTAGCCACATTAACAATGAAAGGAGTAGATGAGAGGAGCCACCATCCAGATGAGGAGGTCCTATCTGTGCTCATAGATTTCCCTGGGGAGATTGCTTGCTGAAAACTCAACCACGAGGGTTGCTAGGCAGAACAAGTGAAAATATTTGCTCTTCCCCTTGATTCTGCTTGGTGCCTTTTCATAGCACTTCCAGCCCTCAAGAGCCAGAGGTAAGAGCTGACCATCACCTCCCTTTGATTCTGCTCAGCTTTAGCTTCACTTTATAATCATGCTAATAATGATATTAATATCATGATATTAATTACACCATCTAATTTATATTCATGGGCAGAAAATAGGCTTTGACTTGGGAAGTTGAGTAGCCTTCTGAGTTCCCCTGCTTGCCTATAGATACTGCAAAGCCAAGTCATTGGTGGTGAGTGGTCTCCATCCATCAGAGAATCCCAGCATGGTGGGGTTGGAAGGGACCTCTGGAGATCATCTCATCCAACCCCCCTTGCTCCAGCAGCTCACCCACAGCAGGGTGCCCAGGGTCACAGCCAGGAGGGTTTGGGATCTCTCCAGAGAAGGAGACCCCACAACCTCTCTGGGCAGCCTGGGCCAGGGCTCTGACACCCTCACAGGAAAGTTTTTCCTCCTCTTGTTGAGATGGAACCTCCTGGGTTCCAGTTGGTGCCCGTTGTCCCTTGTCCTGTTGCTGGGCACCACTGACAAGAGTCTGGCCCCAGCCTCTTGACCTCCATGGGCCCTTGAGCTCTTGAAGAGCATTGATCAGATCCCCTCTGAGTCTTTTCTTCTCCAGGCTCACCAGCCCCAGGGCTCTCAGCCTGTCCTCAGCACAGAGATGCTCCAAATTGTACTTTAATGAGGAGTGTTCAATTAGAGGAAATTCTCATGAATCACATTAACTATTCTAAAATATTTTTTTCCTGAGATTTTTTCCAGTATTGATATTTTTCTCTGATTTTTTTTTTTTTACTTTAGAGAATGAATAAAAAGAAAAGTTTGTTGTTTGTTTGTTTTCTTTCTTGTTTCATATTTTCAGAGTTATTTCTGTCCAGTGTATTTGTGTATCAGGGGTTGGGCACCTGTGTAGGAGCTAAGTCTTTATGACATTAATACACTATTTGTGCCTCTCTTTGACAGCAGAAAGACTGGGGCTGCATTTGGAAGAAAATGTTATAAGCCCAGATTTATTTACTTTTTCCATAAAATCATAAATGTTTTGTGTTGGAAGGGACCTTAAAGGTCATCTAGTCCAACCCCCCTGCCATGTTCACTAGACCAAGTTTCTCCAAGTCCCATCCAACGTGGCCTTTTATGACTTGAAATTTTTAAATAAAGTTTTGAGAAAAAAAAAGAAAAATAAAGAAATAACTTTTGTAAGACTTTCAAGTCTTACAAAGGCTGGTCTGTTCTGCCATATTTACAGAGCAGAACTATCCTTAAATAAGGCTTCTTAAATTCCTCTAACTGAAGCCTCCTGACTGCAGCTACTCTTAGCTAGTGCAGTGATAAACCAGAATTTATGTTACTTTGGGCCCTGTCCTACACCATACTCACAAAGACACATTATTGCCAGCATTTTAAATTTTATTTAGAAATACAATCATGTTTCCTGGTGTTTGTGGACTTGAAGGGACCAGTTTATCATAATCATTCAAATCTGTGATGTGCAAGCTGTTGGCAGGCTTTTGTCAAAGTTTCTATCAGAAATTTTTTGTATAATTTTGGGGCAAAGTTGTGACAAGCAGTTGAGGATCCACGTTGTGGAGCTCCATGGGAATTTATATAAGGACTAATTTTTAATAAAAAAACCTCTACTTTTTTTCTATGTGGATTTTAACACTGTATAAACCTGAGATTTTTGTGGAGCACTAAAACATATTTTCTAGAGAAAATATCCTTTTATTTTCAGCTCTCTACCTGGAGACATGGAATGGGTATACAATGAATATTTTACCTGGATATTTGGGAGGCTGGGGAGGAGGCTGCAGTACAAAGCTCAGCTACCATCTGGTTTATTTTAAGTGCCTTATTTGCAGGTGCAGGTGATCCAGTGACTTTTCCAAACACATTCCCACCTGTTTACATAGTTCTCTGTGGGGCTGTGACTGTAATCTTTATACTGTGTGATGGAGTGAAGGCAGCTTAAAAAGAAAGAAAAAGAGAAGTAATGACATTTCTACTTTTTTTTTAAAGCATAAAAGTGGAGCCTGTCTATCAAGGGAAAGCATTTTTTGAATGAATTGGATAAGGGTGATTTTCAGCCTTCTTTCATTTGCAAAATACATTTTTCTTAGTTTCTGATGTATATAATCTTGTTAACAATTACAGTGGACTGTTATGTCCTATTCATTTCATTTTAGGAGTAGGGTGAAAAATGTTGAGAAGAATGTTCTGTGAGCTCTGAGGTTTGTTGCTGTCTTAGCTTTTCAGAAATATTTGGCTTATTTTACAAAATCTGTATTGATCCTGCATTAGTACTTTGCCTGTTCTTGTTGTGACAGCCATTCTTTAACAGGATTTGTGCATCACAGGCTGATTGCTTAAATTGTCTCTCTTGTGCCTGTAGTTTCTCATTTTACCTAGCTTATAAACATCCTACCCAAAAAGCTCCATATCCAAAAGAGAATTCAAGTTTAGCCCTTAAACATATCTGCAGATGCTCCCTGGCAAACTTGTATTGAAGGAAGATGGTAAGGAAAGAAATCCTGTTATCAGAAAAGAACATAAAACTTGGGAAAATCCACACAGAAAATTTCTTATCCCCTTCCATCCACCCTAGTTATAATAATGTGCTAATGTGTGACAGGGTAGAAAAACAATATATAAGTTTTTGATGATTTACTTGCTTTTTATGAGCCCTGGAGGTGAGGAAATATGACTTATGAAGACCAAAAGAAGCATGTAATATTTCTATTCTAAATAGGATGGCTGATAAAAATGAACTAGGTGGACTTCTGGCTTTGTCTCATTTGTTAAACTGAAAAATAAGAATTCCAGGGCAAAAATTGTTTTCCAAAGTGCAGGAGGCCTAAGGTTGTACTTGAGATTAGTCAACATTTACTTGCCTAATGCCAAGGTCAAAGAATGTCCTCATGGATAAGAGATTAAATGCAAAAAGCTTGCATGTATTAGCAGTTGAATAAATGGATTAAGTATCAACAGATGTTAGTTTAATTACAAGCAGGCTCCACTTGTGAGTGAAATGATGTGTTTGGTGCATTACAGAGCAAGACAATGGCCTGGGCTTCAGCTGTCTGCCAGAGAGCAATAACACGTTGCTAACAGGCAGTGATAATTCAATAGCAAAGACTCCTCCCCTTCGCACGGACCTTCTCTTTCATCTTGCACTTCACAGGCTCCTTCTTCCCCAAAATGGCTCAACATCTCTCCTTCAGGCAGGGAGAGGGGGGTGAAGAGAGGAGGAACCCCTCTCCAGGTACCTGTGGTAGTCCCTGTGTCTCTCACAGGAGCACTGTGCTGGCAGAAGAGCCTTTATGGTCCATCCTCTCCATTCCCCTCTTTGTCTCTTCATCCAACCCTCAAATTAATTCTGTAAAACTCTCATTTGAGGTTAAAAGGCTTATTTCTTCAGGGCAAGTCAACTAGAGGATCAGGTTTTATTTCTTCTGAGGAGCCTTTTGTGCTTTTTCATGCTGCAGTTGGTTTTGCATGATTCATTCTTCTGTGTTCCTTGGGCAAATTAATGCTTGTATTGAGAGAAGTAAGGCTAGGAAATGTTGACTAAAAGATGTAATGGTTTTGTCTTGGCAATTAATTCTAGGGTTAAGCTATCCAAAAGAAGCTGAGAAACAGTTTCAAATACAAAATGATAATTCTAGGAAACAGGTAGAAGATCACTGGGGAACAGTGGAACAAAGCAGTTATAATTCTTATCATGGAAGTTATATTAAACTAGAAGCATAATAGCTGGTTTTGTGGGAAATAAGGCACTTTCATCTGTAGACCTGAATATTAAACTGAACAGATCCTTATTGAGGTGTTTCTTTATATTAAGGCATTGATAAAACTGAAGTATGGTATCTCTGGCAGTGTTGAGGAGAAGTTGCCTAGATCATGTCCACAAAAAGTATTCAAATCAGAAATGAGATTTTCTTTGAGTCAAAATAATGTATTGATGACATTTATAATTCATCATCACTGTTCTTTCCTTGAGTTGCTTTTTATTTATTACATTGTCTAGCAGTAAGTCTCCTGCACTGTTATCAGTGTAGTGTATCAGTAATTAATGATGTCATGATCATCAAACTTCCCAAAGCTTCTCTAGATGGTACAGTTACTTAGCTCTTCATTTGAGCCAGGAGCATTGTAGAGATTTCACGAGTCCTTCCACTTCATGCAGATCTGGAGAATGAATCAGAACATACTTATATTCACAAGAGTCACCCAAAAGAAACCTTGTAATTGAAATAACATTCATTTTTAAAAAACAGCTGTCCTGGATGTGGCTGTCGGTGAATATCTGTTACAGGATTTTATGTGAAAACTATCAAATACCTTTTTTTTCAAAAAATCCACTGAAGCAAAACCCCACAATGAATTTTGTTAATGGCTAATATTAAAAAAGGTAGATTTTGGACAGAGAAAGACTTACAGATTGGCATTTGCAAAGCTTTTGAAGTGTCAGCATGGGGAATCGTGTGAGATTTGAACTGTAGCTCTGATTCTTTTAATATCCTTTTTCAAATCTGTTTTACATCATACTCATTTTTACCTTTGGCTATATTAGTGCAGCTGAAGATTTTAAGTCATAATGGTGAGGCGTTTTATTTTTAATTCAAGTTAAAGATTAAGAAAAACACAATTAATGTCAGTGTCTAGATTTTTGTCTTTCATCCATCTGACATGAGCCAGAGTATAATTTATTAGTATTAATGGCTTGTCTCCATTAAAGTTCTAGCTTTCTGTCATAATAAGTTTTCAGACCTGGTTTCTCAGAGTTTATTTAAATGTTCTTTTAAAAATGATAAGGCAAAATAATATTTTAACTCTTCTAATGGTGATCATCTAACTCTGAGTGTGGTGTTTGAAATCTGGGAAGCCACAAATGGGCTCTGCAGATACCAAAGCTGCAGGTCTATATTCCACTATGGGCACCCACTGAAGTGCTGATACTGCTCAAGGAACTGAGATTTTAGGGTGCTTCACCACAACCTGACCTGTGCTAATGCCTCTTAGATCCTTATGGGAATTCAGATTTTTTTTTCCTTTGGCCATGTGGATGTCCCCCACTTCTGCTTCACTGGGTAGAATTAGCAGTCTGTGCTGGTTGGTGTAAAAGAAGAGTTGTGGGGGTGAGCAAGGGGAACCAAGAGGCAGGAGGAATTGCAAGTTAGCTTGCAATTTGGACTTCATCTCCTGGCTGTGAGCTAGAAGTTCCCCAGTATCTGAGAAAATACCTTCTTCCATGTGAAAATGTAACCAGAACTCAATTTCAGGGAAGCTTGTGTGCCTCCTGCTCCATGAATGTAAAGGTAGCTTCTGGAGGTGACTTTTTGGAGGGCATTTGCAATTGTCTTTGCTAGCTTTCAGAAATGTTAAAGCAGTCCTAGCTGTGGATTTGTTGGGTCATGGGCCATAGATGTCTGTTCAAGTCCAAAGTACTGCAGAGAGGGTGGGGTGGGGGAAAGACCTTTCCTCCTGGAGACAATGGTCTTCATGCTACTGCAGGGCAGGAAGAATGTAGGAATTCTCTCAACCTGCCCCTATCCATGGGAAATTAATTTTCAGAAGATTTGGAAACTCTCTGAACTCTGTAAAGGCTACAAACTCTTCTTCAGTGTGTATTTTGGTTTAGGAGATGTGTTCAGAAGGCTTTATGTGAACGATGCCACCGTGATGGCTGCTTCTTCCAGTTACCATTTCATCTTCTTGAGTGAAGACACTCACACCTACTTTCTAGGTAGATGGAAGGGACAGGGGTAGCAGTTCTGGCTCTTCCAAGTGAGACGTGAGGAGATGGATCAAGTGTAACTTCCTCACAGATAATGGCTTCAGTTCTTACCACAGTTGTAGCCACGAGGCCACCACACGGCCTCCCAGTTGCTGTTTCCTACCCACAGTGCCTGGGGATGATGAATACCAGTAAAGCTGGAGAAGAAAATGGTTGTATCTTGGGAGGGGGGAGAAGATGGGAGGGAGAAGAGCATTATTTGAAGAAGGGGATTGGTTTAGGTTTTACCTTAAATGTGCCCAGTGGGAAGTCTTGGATAGTTCAGAAATCTTTGTTGTTTGTAAAATACTGCAAGAAGGTCATCCAGCTTAGCAAAGGTTATTTTTTTGCTCATGTGATAAGTATTTTATGATGCAGATTTTGAATGAAATATGGCCCAGTCCTAAACTCTTCTGGCTCATCTATTACTTGTTAGTGTTCCTGTCTGTGTTCAGACCTCCTGTATGACAATGACATAAACTCAAGGAGTACAACATAAATATTTGGGTAGGGTGTAAGGACAAACGTTCTCAGTGGGCATTTTCTGAATCTAAACTCAATTAGCATTTGTCAGAGAAGAACACAGAGATGCTTGTCCTTTCTGTTTCTCATCTCACCCCCACACCCTGTGATAAAGATGTTATTTCTCTGCTGTTCCTTTTTCTGAGCTCTGGTTGAAGGGCAAGAAAATATCTGCCTAGCAATTCAGAGTTTAGCAAGGTCCCATTGGTGCCAGTGGGTCTGATGAGAGCCTGGATTGATGGTTCATGAGGAGGTTCAGTGTAGATCCAAAAGGATGCAGGTACTTGTACCCTAGTGATACCAAAACCAACTAGAGATTTTCTGGATGGCCTGTTCTTGCCAAGAAAGAGCTTTGGCTTTTTTCTTAACTAATACTCTTTGTTGAAAAGTTGGCTAGACCTTCTGCCACCTTCCAGCAGCTAAAAACCTAGGAGTGGGTACTTGCTTCAGAAATCAGTGAGGTCTGAATTAGGCAAATATGCTCCAATGGGTAGGTAGTTGGGCAAATATGAAGAACAACTTGGTTAGACTCATTTGGCCTGACAGTGAGGGCATGATGAGCAAGGGGACTAGAATTAAGGAGGAGAAGAGGATGGTGGGTTTTTTTTGTTAGGTGCTTTGGTGTTAAGGAACAATTGGGTTTTTTTTTGTGGGGTGAAAACCTGAGACAGATAGTGAAGAAGAGGAGGTGATGAAGAGCCTCTAGAAGGCATTGTAGGTGGAGAGGGGGGAAGGAGCACTGGGTGGTGTGGTAGGAAGCAGGGTGGGGTGAATAAGGAGCCTGGGCTGAGAAGGTGTTGGTTTGAGAGGATCATGGCTTTAGCCAGCCTGCAGTGAGAGGAAGACTCAGCTCACACAGAAAAGGGGCAAGGGCTTAATTTTGGTGGCTTTAAATTTCTGAGTGTTTGACTTTACAGCCTTGACGTTCATCTACCTGCTGACTCAGAGCACACAAAGCAGCTTTTTAGTCTTTCTTGAAATTTCTTCGTGACATATTTTAATTGATTCTACCAGTTTTCTGTTTCTTAGCAAAATTAACATGATGAATTGAGATTGTGTTAATTGGGATTTTTCTGTTTCTTTTTTTTTAAGCATTTGCCATCTTCTCTAATTTTCAGAACACAGATCCCATCTTGGGGAATATGAAGAATTAGATTTGTCAGATTAAGTCGTAGTAAATATCTTTCAATTACCTAGCTTATGTTTTTTTGCAAGCTTTAATAGGAACAATTGTCTGTTTCACTGCAACTCTTGCTCAAAAAGAGTCTTTAATACACTTTGTCAGATGTGCTGATGACTGTGTGAAGTGAATTAAGTTGTGTTTGTGGCTGTTTCAGACACAAAACCAAGTAAATTGTAGTCAGTGTTAAAATTCTTTTGACTTCTCCCAGAAAAAAATACATTTTATTCTCATAGCATGATACCTGCATGATAATGTTTTAAGATGGAAGTCCTGGAAGTCTCCTGTCAGGATGGGTGTGATAGGAAAAGAGGCTGGAGATCATTATATTCTTTCTCAGGGTCTTATCTTACCTCTCACTTCCAAATATGGCTAAATTTTGGTGCTAGAGGATTCAATTAAATTAATTTGCGCTGTTTTCTGTGCTCTTGCAAATTCTGTTTCACATTAGCTTGCTTGGGGATGATGGTTGATGTTCTTGGTATTTCCTGCTTTGCTTATGATCAGCCTTTTAAGCTGTTTATGAAGCAAATTGGAAATCTCCTAAAGAAGTACATAATAGGTAGTATTTCATTTTTGTAATATCCTAATCACACATTTTTTCCTGCTTAATATTCCACAGCACTAGTCTGGAATAAAATCTGTAGCAAATCTGTTCAGGTCTTTCCTTCAGCCGTGTTGAACTTTGAATGAACAGAGGAAAAATTCCTTTTTTTATTTTTTTCCTTCATTCCTAAAGAAAATTCTGCATTTCAGAGTACATTGAAAAACAATAGATGAAAGAATAAGATATCTGTGAAGCTGTTAAGAATTAATCTTGACTCTTTTTTTTTTAAGCAAGTGTGTGAAGGCAGTGGATGATTTAATCATTTCACTGTAAATGAGTATGCAGTCTGGAATGAATTTGAAGTTTGGGTGGGATAAAAATGATTGTAATTTGTATAAATGAAGGAAACCTGTGATAATTTGTTGATACCTTGTATTTGTTTTGAGTGTCAGAATGATAGAAGACTGATGTAAGAAGACCTGGATGATATATAAGCTGGAGAAGCCCCAGGTTGGCAATTAATGACCTTTTAAATCATGAAAAATGGGTAGCAAAGGTTACAAGGGAAAGATGGGAAAGTTTGTGGTTCACAAGGTAGCTGGAATCATGGTTGTATGGAGTTGGAGGGTAGGTGTTTGCCCTTGCTTGTTTGTTTCTGTCATCTCAGCCAAGATTTGAATTCATGAATCAGGTCTTCTCTGTGATTTTGCTTGACACTGACGTAGAGAAAGGACTGAGAGGTGGGGTAGTGGAGGGTGCTATGAAACTAATGAATGAAATGAGGAAAAAAACTGCAAGATTGCCTAGAAAAGAAACTGTCAAATTCATAGACATGGCAATTCCATTAGATTTTGGAGGTGAAACTGGTTGAAGACCTGCCACAGTGGTTTAAAAAGTAGTAACGAAGGAAAACATCACAGAGATATGAGGAAGAAGAAAATGCAGGAAATACAGTGAAAGAATACTAATAATAAAAGAGCCAAAGGCATGCATCTGACAGTATCCTTAGCACTGGTATTTTCATTAAAAAAAGCTATGAAGCTGTACTAATCAATAGATTTTAATACTGCTTCTGCCAGAGACAGAATGGGATATTAAATTCTAATAAGCAGCTACAGATTCTGGTTCATTTTCATGTCCACAGATGGGCACAGATATTGATCCAAAGGCCAACTTCTTCCTAGTGTTTCTCTCCCAGCAGCATGTTTGTGTACAGTAAATGAAATCCCAGATGAGTATTGATGCCTATATTCATTGCACTAATTATACAAATTAGAGATGGATCCAAACAGAAACTTTATCTGAGAAATGTTCCTGGGCAGTGGCGTGTGGGGACTGGAACTTGTCATTTGCTTCTCTCATGGCTTAAATGGAAATCCAAGATTTTGGAGAGTTCAGTGTCCTTAGGCTCACTTTGAAGGGTTAGCTCTAATTCTAACCTAGAATTCTAATGAAATAAATGTTTCTTTTTTATTTAAAAATATGTATTCTTGAGGGGAGTTGAAATTTGCAGCTTGTCAGGAAGGAGGATTGTTGTTTGCATGCCAGGGGGAGTGAGGAGGAGATGTTTTTGTTTAGGAGAGCATCACTATAGACTTCATGCAGATTTTAAGGCAATTCTTTGCCATTGATTTTTTTTCTAGATTAATTTAAAATCTAAAACATTTTACAGTTGGATTTTTTTGAGTGTCTTATTCCTTCCTTTCTTTTATTTTGAGACCAAGCTAGACGAAATAGGAGCTGATTGCATAATGTGTATGACTTCATGCTGTTTGGTGGTTTGCCATGGAGATTTCACACCCTGCAGGGATTAACCTATCTGGCATTATGTGACATCTTACATTCCTCACTAGGAATTAGTGTAACTTGCTCTGTCTTGGCTTTTTGAGTGAATCACAGAGTCAGAAGCTGGGAATAGAGAAGCCCTGTTGGATCACACGAGTAAACACAAAGCTTTTCTCCTCAGCTGAGCTAGCTCAGAAACTTTCTAGGTCAGATTTCTTCTTTGTTGGAAGTTACTAATTAATTTGAAGAGGTACAACTTCCATCAAGGGATGTTCATTTCTATGAGCTTCTAATGGAGCTCAGGGACCTCAACAAACCTGAAAACAAACCTGCTTTTCTGTTAGCTTACCGGTCTGCCACCAACATGTGAGCTGAGCAACCATGGTTTGCAGCCTGCTTGGGGTGAAGGACCTTTGGGTTCTTCATTCAGCTTTAGTTTCTCTCTCCTTGTCAGTCCAGCTGTTGGTTTGGGTGCTATGACTACATGCGGTGCCCAAGTTGGTCTCCCAGGCTTGATTTAGTTTTGAGGCTTTCTCCAGCAGTTGATTTTTTTGAAAAACCAAGATTGAGTAGTTTGTTTGACAATAGTCCTTCTTCACCTCACGCCTGTAGGCTTTTATGGAAGATGGGAAGTCATACATTGCCACAGGATTGCTACTAATCTGGTAAAATGTGATTTCTAGATATCTGGATGGTAGTAAATCCAGTAATACTCCTTGTATTGGTTTTGGAGGTGGGGCTACAGACGTAGAGGAAAAAAAATAGCAGTTTCTTCAATTCAGATAAGGTCAATTCCTTGAGTAACCCAGTGAGTAATTCCCTCCTCCTTCCTGCCCTCCCCAGCTTTTTATAGAATCTTCCTCTTTGCCTTAGTCCAACAATTCATCTCTCTTCATCTGGACAGAGACTGTTAACTTCACCCCTCAGGAATACACTCTGTGAACTACCTCCAGTGTTTTGTCAGTATTTTAGCAGTCCAAAACTAAATGGCCATCCCCAGACTCAGTGGCACAAGAGATATACACACAGGGCTAGTGGGTTCTCTTTCACCGAGTGCCAACTTCCATAAAGCATGATTTAAATGTAAATAAGATGATGGAGAAAGATTACACAGGCCATGCCACAAGTTTGTGTTGTGCTGTACTGATGCCTGAACAGTGTAAATATCTCAAAAGAATTATTTTGGGCTTTTTTTTGGGGGGGGGAGGTCTGGGGTTTTTGGAATGCTTGTAAAGGTTGATGATCTCGCACTGTGAGATCATGACATGGATATTTCTGTGGAGAGAAAACCAGTGCTTTGAGGTCACTGTTTCTGGGGAATAAACTGACAGGAATAATAACTAAAATTTCCTTGGAACTGCAGTAGTTTGTGAAAGAATAAGGTACAAGATGGTTCACCAGGCATGGAACTTGTTTTCTATCCAAAATGTGGGAAGGGTGTCATCAATCGTGTTACAGTGCTTCGAACTTTTGCAGGGTGGGAGGAAGAAGCTGATGTGCTTATCAGCAAAAGGTAGAGTTGGGAGGACAAAGCCATTAACATGCAAAATGACAACTTTTGATCTCCAGATATTGACATAACCAACGTTTACTGTAGGGCTAAGATATGCTTGAAATACTGTATCCTTCCAGCTACTCAATTATTGATTCAACCTGACTGCTGTTTACCTGGGACATCCAGGAATATTGTCAGACTGTTTAAAATATCCTGATACAAAAATGTGTTTAGTCTGGGGTGTGTGCAACCACATGTACATGTATTGGTATATTATTTTTATCTTTTTATTTGAGGGGTATTCTTTAGGTTTTGTTTCTTTGGTGGTGCTGCTGGTTGTGGTTCAAGAACAAATAGGGGAAAAAAAAAAAAAGAAAAAGGGTTCCAGGAATAGCTTGAGTGCAGCTTAATTGATTTCTGCTTATTATAACCTTGATGCTCTGCATCTGAAATTCACTCTCCCCTCCCCCCTCCAAAAACACACCCTAAATCTTTCAGTTTCTTTATAAAGTAGTTGTAGGCTTCTCTAGAGTCCCCTGAGATATGCCATAGAATAGTTTGGGTTGGAAGGGGCCTTTCAAGGTCATCTAGTCCAACCCCCCTGCAGTCAGCAAGGACATCTTCAACTAGAGCAGGTTGTTCAGAGCCAACCTCACCTGGAATGGTTCCAGGGGTGGGGTTTCTACCATCTCTCTGGGCAACCTTGGCCAGGGTGTCTACTTCTTGTCTGTATCCAAGAGTAAAAGTAGAACCCAAGAAGCTGTTGCTTGCTGGTGACCAGGGTCTTAACACAGGGTGACTTTGAGTGTTTATAGAGAAATGGATTGAATGAAAACATGTCAAGAACAGTACTGAAAGCCTCTTTTAAAAGATCTTGTCTCTGTTAGTATTCCAAAGGATAATCTTTGTCCTTTTATTGTTATTTCTAAGTGGATTAAGGACAGGGCTAAAGAGGTTAGTTTAAGAACCCTGAAGTTACAGCAGGGTTCTGGGGCTAATTGAATGCCTTGTTTTGGTATTTCATCTTAGAGGCCCTGATGCTTCATATTGAAACAATGTGGGGCTAGAGTTTTACTTCCCCTCCATTTGCACTATCAGATGGTCTTAACTTTTCAGATGGACAGATCTGACTTCAAGAAATGTGACTGAATTTGTTTAAATCTCTATAAACCGAACAAAAAAGAGAAGAATTTGACTTTTTGTTGTACTCCAGTGAATGGAAGTTTGCCCAGGTTAAGGGCTTTAGGATTTGGCTGAATATTTATTTTAAATCCTCATTTCCCAGACATAAACTGTTCTAATAGAAGCATCCAGATATTTGAGAATATGCTGCAATTGTATTTTTGCATGCTCTGGATATGCTTTGACTAAAGAAATTGCAGATGTTTGAGCCATGAAATGTACTTCTCCTTGAGGCAAACCTCTCCCATGTTGCAGTAGCATGTTTTCCCTATCTGGTGGACAGGGTTTTTTATTGTTCTGAGGGGGGATGTTGCCTTTTTTTTTTCCTTTTTGCCCTTTTTTGAAGCTACGTTGGGTAATTGGTTAATAAATGTAGGCTTGGAAGAGGTCAAGAATAACTCTTTTGATGCTGAACTAAGGGAAAACTGATTAAAACTACAAATATATTTTCATTATTGCATCTGAGGTGATCTCTCATTTTAGTACCATGTGTAGCTTCCACATTCTTGACTGTGAATTTTTTTCTTTCAGTAAAGTAGTGCAGGTGGCTTAGGTGGAATGTTTGGGTACCATTAGCACCCAAGTTTTACCAAGACTAAGGATTTCTTTGAGTTCAGAAGTTTGGATTTTGAAAGAAGCATTGATTTAGAGCTCAACTGTTAATTCTTGGCTTATAATTTTTTTTTAAACAAGCATAAAAATGTAAAAAAACCTTTTAGATGTTGAATTTGGAGGGAAATGATGTTTCCTCACTCACAGCATCTGAAGCTAATTTGAAATCTACTGATTCTGCTGCCTGCAAATAAACTGAGAGTCTAATTCAACATCTGGGCAGGGTATTATTTTTGGAAATCCTGTGGACTGCTGAAAAAAAAAAAAAGAAATGGAGTGGAGGACCCACTTTGCTTTACTCTCCTGCACAGGGTTGTTGGAGGAGAATGGGAGCTTTCTTCTGAAATGTCAGATTTATTATGCAGAGATGGCACACAAAAGGGTGGGGGTCAGATTCAGATTGCCAACTTTGCCTAACCACAAAACAGGATGTGCTCCCCTCTCCCCACTCCAGGACTCCTGGTAATAATCAAACCATTCATAGGAGTTTCAATCAGCATTTTAATACTTGCCTTTTTCTTTTTTTTTTTCAAGCTCTTCAAATATTTCTTAACTCAAAGCTGATAAATGGCTTTTGGCTTACTGGGTGGACATTCCTCTTCAGGCAAATGATGGCATCTTTTGCAGGAGAAATGAGCAGAATT
Source organism: Merops nubicus (assembly GCF_000691845.1). NCBI lineage: Eukaryota > Metazoa > Chordata > Aves > Coraciiformes > Meropidae > Merops > Merops nubicus. The sequence goes on from NW_008595543.1 coordinate 34,756, forward strand.
AATGAAAATGGAGGAATTGAATTAGGGGTCTGTCTTCTGTCTAATCCCAGATATGTTGGGTGCTTTTCAAAGTCTGGAGTTGAAGCTGTAACTCTGTGTGGGGAAGCACATCAGCCCTTTCCCTGGCCATGTTCTGTATCAACACCAACACAGGGCACAGCTCACACAGCACTTTTCTTATCAAGCTGGGTTCAAATTGTCTTCCAGACCCAAAAATAACATTTATTATATTTTAGGACATGTTTGGGCTACAGTTCCTGTTTTTGGATGAAGCCATTCATCAGTTGACTCCTCCTAGAACGGCTTTCTTAGGCCATGCACTTTGGAGAAAGGAAATAAATTTACCAGTTGATTGTCTGCTGACTGAGAGCATGGCATGGACATTGGTGTCTTTCCATGCCAGTGAATGGAGCTGTGAAATGTTTGCTTTGTTTGTGGGTGTCATTTTTATACAGCCATGTTCCCAGATATTTTGAGATGGTTGCATTTTACATATAATATTGTTGGTTCAGGGTCACTTAGCATCGTGCAAAAATATTTCTGAAGGACAGGTTTCTAGACACAGAATTGTAGGATTATTTTGGTTGGAAGAGTCCTTTAAGATCATGGGGTCCAACCATTCCCCAGCACGGCCAGGTCCCCACTGCCCCATGTCCCTCACACCACATCTCCATGGCTTGGAAACCCCTCCAGGGGTGGGGACTCCACCACTGCCCTGGGCAGCCTGGGACAAGACTTGGCAGCCCTTTTGGTGGAAAAATTGTTCCTCATGTCCAACCTAAACCTTCCCTGGTGCAACCTGAGGCCGTTTCCTCTTGTCCTATCACTTGTTCCTTGGGAGAAGAGACCAACTGCCGCTTGACTCTGACCTCCTGTCAGGAGCTGTGCAGAGCCAGAAGGTCTCCCCTGAGCCTCCTTTTCTTCAGCCTCAACAGCCCCAGGTCCCTCAGCCACTCCTCACAAGACTTGTGCCTTGCCTAGAGGCACTTCACCAGCTTCATTGCCCTTCTTTGGGCCTGCTCCAGCACCTCAGTGTCCTCGCTGGAACTTGAACGTCTATTCCAACTAAAGCAATTTAATTATTCTATTAAAAAAAAGGCTAATTCTGGAGTAAAGTCTTGCTTGTAGGTACATCAGCCACCACTTTGGAAGGGAGGCAAGAGTATCTTTTTGTGGAGGGTTTGTGTTCTTGGAGCTGCAGTGTTAGGTTGGAGAACTTGAGGCTGCTTTGTTGCAGGACTGTCCTGTAAACGTGGGAAAGTCCACGAGTCATCTGTGGTTTGGTTTCTTATTTGTATAAACTAGGTAAAGACATTTCCCTTTTCTTCTGCTTTAAATCATCTTGCCTACTGATGTTTTCTATTATTTAATGTCTTTATGTAGTCCCTACCACAACGAGGTACTAATCTTGGTTGGATATTTTTTACTAGAAAGATTTCCATGTACTTTTTTTTCAGAAAGATAAATCTCTCTGTGTGTCTCATTGATAATTACAATAAAATACTTTTCTCTAGGATACTTAGGAGAAATGTTTGGATTTTCCACATCTGACCCTCTCTCTTTTCATATCCAAAATTCCTCCTTCTGAAGACCTTTGTGAAGGTGAGGAGGCAACAAGCAGGCAGACATGAAACTAAATATAAAATGTCTTTTTGATTTTATTATGAGTAGAGTTGACATTGGTGCTTTTCCTGAAAACCTAAGAAGTTGTATTATGTGCCCAGTGAATTCACAACTCAAGTGCCACTGGAAGTTTCTCTCCTCTCCACATTCTCAGCAGTTGTGTGCCATGCTGTGCTTAAGATGGTGATGAGACAAGGGGCTTTTTAAGAGCTACAGGTATTTTATTTCTAATTTTTTTTTTAAATAGTTGCACTGTTTTCTCCAGCAGTGAGTTTCTGGAGTTCCTGGTCACTCCTTCCCCTTTTCCCAGGGTGTTCCCTGCTTTGGTTGTGCCAGTGCTGAGTGCAAGCAGCTATGTTGGCTTATCTGTGCTGATGGCTTGGACACCACAGGGGACACTTGGCAAAAGGATTCCTTTAGCCTTGCAGCTGAAGAAAACACATCCCTAAATATGAAGACGTATTTTTTAAAAAAAATATGACTTTTTTTTGCCTTCAGAAGACAACAATGCTGTTTCCATGCCAGCAGAACTGTCTTAGCTGTTAAATATTCTTGTGGCAGCTGCTGAGTAGGAGGAATGTTGGTGCCAGGAGCCCTATATTCTGTGTTACTTGAGATTAGCTCAGGGCTCTGGGAGCTGACACCTCTGCACATGGCTCTTGGCTGGGGCCAGAGCAGCAAAAGTGCTGTGGGAGAGGCTGGGGGAGGTTAGGCGGGCCC
>NW_008595543.1:37129-40735 GCF_000691845.1 Merops nubicus
TGGGAGGTGATGGCTCCAGAGCTATCAAGTCCAAGTGTGTTAGGCACTGTACCTGCCCTAAAAAACCTTCAGTTACTGAGAAACAGGGTGACAAAGGGAGAAAGTCTTTGAGAGTGAGTGCCAAAATGGGCATCATTCTGCCATCTCTTTTTTTTCCTAATCTTGAATGGTTCCTCTGCATGTGTTACCTCTGAATTTCACTTTTCATTGTTCATCATTAGTGTCTAGTAGTTTGGGTTTTCCAGACATTGGGAAGGTGTCTTTCCTCAGGTATGTAAGATGCTAATTTAATTTCAGATTAACTGTTGTAGTGAAAATATCCTCACACTTCCTTATACCCCCAAAAAGACCTTTTTCCTGCTATGCTAGGTAACATATAGGTCATGTGGAAATTGATGCCTGTGCATCCAAACTTACTAGAGAATATTTTCCCTTCTTTTTTTTTTATTTTTACAGGTACAAAATACCAGCTTGAAACTGGGCGAGCAGAATTTCTGGGTGGTTTTTAGCATATCCTTCCTTTTATTGCATATATTGGGGAGCAAAGTTAGACAGGATTTTCCTAGACTTGTTCCAAAATTGAAACCTTGAGCATCTTCTGAATTGGCAGAACTAGGGGGGAAGTGATGCCATATCCTATTATTTGTTGAAAAATGGTATTTTTATGAGTAGATCATGGTGCACTAAAGAAATTTTGCTGCTGCTATGTGTTTATTCTGATTAAACAGCTGAGAGCTGAGAAGGCAGTTGGGGCTTTTTTTTTCTTCTTTTAAAGTGTATTTTCTTGTAGCTGTATATGAAATAACTTGGTAGTTTTAGATGGAAAAAATTAGTTCTCAAAATTGTTCAGCGATAAAAAGCAAGAAAATTGTGGGAACATTGAATATTCAAAATGAACTCTAATGTCTCTTTGAAATGCTTTTAAGTGCATAGTTAATTGTGAGGCAGAGAGGGACTCATATGAATGGATAAAGCAGGAAAAAGCTCATTTCATTTTCAAGCTGAAAAATAGGATTCATTTTTCTTGGTGAAAAAAAATCCACAACTAATTTATTTCCATCAACCTTGTCTTTAATTATTCTCACTACTGCTTTCAGGAGGAACTTTCTCTTGCCTGTGCCTTGAATAACTTTCCTTTTTTGACCCAGTAGCACATAGCCCCACAAGATTATTGAGTTTTGGTATCTCTCAGACTTGTAAGTGGCTGTTATTTTATTTTCTGTAGCTTCATCTTCCCATTTCCACCATGTAGCACCATGTGGTAAAGGATGAAGTTAGTTATTTATCTAGCATGACAAGCAAGAATACTCCTGACAAACTGACTGCCTGTTGTGCATTGATCTAGCTGTTAATGAAGTTCTGTGTTAGAACAAACCCAAACATTTGACTTTTTCTGGCACCTTTCTGGAGCTACAAACTTCATCCAAGACTAATTCTGGTCAGTTTACTCATAAAGACCACTTTGAAATCCATGGTTTGTGTTCTCAACTGGTATAAATTTGTTCAGTTTACCGACAAAAATACTTTCTTGACCAGATAAAAATTTATACTAATGGAAGTGCTCATAAATAAAGGGATAAGGGTTATGTAAGACTTCACTGCTGTTATCTTCACTGTGTATAGACCCCTTGTCAGCAAAGGGATCAGTTGCTCCCCTCCAGAGATGGCAAAGAAAAACACTCTTTTTTTTTCCCCATTTGAAAGACAGCTTAGTGTTTGTATCTTTCTAACATTTTCAGGATATGTTTAAATCAAATTTAATGTGCCCTTCACTTAGTTTTAATCCTCCAGGATGTATACTTTGGCTCTTTCTCAAGAAACGGATCTTCTGGGATTCTCAGTGGACTCATTTCTCCAGCTTGGAGATCTTGCCCAATGAAAGAGCTGCTGGGTTGGTTTGTTTTGTTTTATTTTGGTGTGCCTTTTTTGGTTTTTAAGTGAGAAAAGGAGGCTATTGTCTTTTGAGACTGAAGATTCACGTTGTCACCCTTAACTTGACCTGTACCCATCTCTATAGATTCACACTATGCCTAATGATGATGAGCTTGGAGTATCTCTGTCTTCCCTGCAACAAACAATACTGGCCACACTGAGAACTCTAGAAGTTACCTAGTGGTGAGCCCCAAACCCTGATTTCCTAGGTGGATGTGACTGCTTTACTTTTTATGCTGATGGGATACTGCCTAGTATCATTGGGTAGCTTCAGGACAGTGGCTTGGCTCCAAAGAAATACGTAGTCAGACTTTATATTGAGCCTAGATATAAACAGATTAGAATTACTAACTGCGTGGGAAGTTTACTGCAAGTTAAACTCCTTCTTAACTTCCCACATTCAAATATTCTTGGACGAGGACACAATGGTTTGTTATATAAACATGAAAGAGGTATTAAATCATCTTGAATTTCCAGTCTTTGCTCTAGAAATTTTGGCCAGGAGCTTATCAAAGGTCTGGGGGAGTTTCTGCAAGTCCTGTTCCAGGGGAAGGAAAGATTGCTACAGATGCTGTGTAAAAGAAGAGGTCTCCCACGAGTACCAGAGATTTGGGAACCCAGAGTACCATAGGTTGCAGCGTGTTGGTGTGTTGAGGGGTGTGCATAGAAACAGATATGGTGTTACCATTTCTGCCTTGTGCTTCTAAAGAGATCTTCCTACTCAGAATAAATGCACAATGAAGGTGTTTTTTACTTAAATGACTCTTTCTCTTTGAAAACTGGACAAGGCAATGGTCCTGTTTTGATGGTAGGACTTCTGATAGATGTTTTTCACTCAACACTAGGTAAGCATTGCATTTGAAACCCCTACTAAAATGCACCTTTCCCAGAAGGACTCTATCTTGCAGGAGACTATGGGCATGTGAAATTTTGTTGGGAGTCAGATGGGTTTAAATACTGTTTCTGCAGAATAAGCAATCTTAGTCATCAAACCAGAGTGGCAGTTAATATTTCCTACCATCTCCCTGGGTTCTGTGATTCTTTGGGTTCTGCAGGATCCTTTCCTGGTTCCTAGTTAAGAGAAATCATTGACAAAGCAATTCATAGCATTCCTGAGTAGATTCCTGGAGTAGATTGAAACTTCTTCACAATAAAAGAAGATTACTTAGTGGGGTTGGACTACATCTCCAGAGGTCCTTTCCAACATTTACCATTCTGTATTTTAAGGAAAGAAATACACAATTCTTCTTCAAACAAAGTGTTTTAATATTTTGTACAAGAAACATGAGTTTGGACTAGTGGCATTAGAAGAATGAGGGGCTCACATCTGCTTTACACAATGACAGATGCACTGGAGATAACTATTTTTAAAATTCTGTTTCCTTTGGTAAACACTGTGGCTTTGTCACACTCTCTGAAGTGCTCCTTCATCACCCAGATTTATAGCTTGTAGTTCAACCTTCCGAGCCCTTTCTTCAGCGATGGACTGAGAAAGGAAGTTTATCTGTTCTTCCCTTGGCTGGAATAAGTAATGGCAGAGGTTTAAACACTGCATTCATATTTGTAACTTCACTAATGACACTCATATTTTGTGGTGTTAACACCTCTCTGATGTTTAATCATGTTTATATTGCTCAGAAGAGTTTGTCTGCGTTGTTTTGGGTTTTTTTTTTT
>NW_008595544.1:0-30521 GCF_000691845.1 Merops nubicus
CGGCCGGCCGCCATCGAGGGCGTGTGCTGTCAGCGGCACGCCGGCTGGCGTAACAGTGTTGGGGTTGTTTTGGTTTATTTATCTAGTTATTTTTTTGTAATCGCGGTTCTTCTGGGTCAGGCTTCCTCCGTGAGCGAGGTGTGCGGCCGTTTTCGTGTGGATGAGGTTAATGGGAGAGTGGATGGAAGTATTCTGAGAGAGAGACAGGGTGCTCAAATAAAAGAGTTGCTCAGGCTGAAAAATGCCAGTGTAAATACTTCTGGCATATAATAGAATAGTTTAGAAGGCCTTACAATGGACTGAAGTGATTAAAAATAGGCTTCCATTGCCCTTAATTTAGGTTACAGAGCTGAAAATTTCACTTAAGCTTCTGAAATGTATGAAAACTTGCAGGGATTAGTATCACAAGTGCAGGGTGGGGTGGACAGATGGGATGTAGGGAGTAAGGTAGCTCTCTCTTCTTTCTCTGAAGCACTCGTGGTGTGCAAAGGAAGCCCTAACGTGTCATTCAGACCCTGTGGAGGAATGTGTTGATCTCACTGGGCAGGCTGCAGGAGGCTTTTCAGTAGTGCTCAAGTATTTTAATGCATCTAGTTTTATGCATTTAGCTTGTTTAGGGTTGGTATTCTTCAAAGAATTTGAACTCAAGTAGGAAAAAGTACATTCTTTCCAAAATACAGAGATGTGGAGAAGCACCGAAGTTCAAACATGCATTAAGTTATAAGAAACTTAATGTGTCTGCTGAGTGCAATACACTTACAGGTATAACCTAGAGGTGAGAAGTAGTATGAATAGTTTTGGGTTTTTCATTGACTAAACTGTACAGAAACTGGCTTTTGTGTATTATCACATGTGTAATGACACATACAGTGTGGGTGGTAAAGCTTCTGTAAGATGTGTGCTACTAGTGCACAAGTGAAGTGCTATGGATGGACTGAGTGAAAAAAATGCAGTAGTAGGATAGTATGTTTATGAAGTGCATACACTTCATATTGCTAGGTTTTTATAGGAGAATGGTGAAATAGTAAGGCAGTTAGGTTCTAATAAATAATAAAGGCAAAGTCAAGTAAGCCCACCAGTTTAAAAGTCTTTCTGATTAAGTTTTTGTTTTGGGCTGCTTGCAAATGATATGTGTACACCAAAAACTGTAACAGAAGTACTATTTTCTTCCACTGTGGTTTGGGGAGAAGGGGTGTTAGTGGAAAGAGCAAAAATCAAATTTGTTGCTTGCTTAATATGTCTTTGGAGCAACCTTTCGTAAGAAGATTGGACTGACTGCATTGCTTTCCTTTGTTGCAGGGCCTGAGGTTTGAGGTGGTTCCATCCTGGTTTAAGGAGACACTTGAAAAGTCATCTTTTGCAGCCCCTTATGAGTATGCTGTGGAAACAGCAAAACGGAAAGCTCTTGAAGTAGCAAACAGAATGCATGTAGTAAGTTACCAGCTATTTTTGTCTTTAAGTGGTGTGTGTTACTGTGACTTAATCTGTGTGTACTTCTTAGGTGGTCCCTTGAGCACATCTTCCACACTGAAGGCAAGTGGATGTTTTTCTCTCACTTGTGAAAGATAGCTTCCTGAAATAAACCTGCCTAATCAAAAGCAGGTCCTGTACCTGCAGTCTGGGCTTTCTGCAAACAGAAGTGACCTGCATCTCTTGTCAGCAGCTCACCTGCTGTTGCTTGTGACACATGCTTGGTAGCTCCTTCCAGCAGTTGGGGGTGTGGCTGGACAGTTGTTCCTTCAGGCATTCACTGACTGTGAAAGCAAACTCTTAAGGAAGAACACACTGCTGTGAATCCAGTGCTGTGCTGTAGCTTTCTTTGAACAGTAGCCCATTTCAGTAGTTGTGGTGGGCTGGGAAAGCTCAGAGTTTGTGAGTTTAGAGGTACTGGAGAAAAGCAGAAAGACATGAATTTTCTTACAGGTTTTGTGGACAAAGAAACAGGTAGATGCATTTTAAGAAGGGAGAAGCTGATGTGATTTCAGATTCTGTGATCAAGGCATCCATTTTGTATACTAAATATTATCAAAACCAGTGATGCAACATATACTATCAGTAGCATATTTGACTTCTGCCCTTGGCTGAGACCACTGTGTTGAGGACATAAGGCTGTTCTCTACCCAAATCTATTTCAGAGTCTATCTGATTAGATCCAATAAAGTGTACCAAAAAAATTTCTTAATGCATGTCTGAAAGAGAGGATTATGTTTGTTGAACCTATACTGATGAGAGAAAAGGAATATTGAACACTTAAAATCAACATGTTGCCAGATGTCACCATTCTTCAAAGCAAATATTGCATGATCTCCAATGTAAATTGTTATCCAGGTTTCTGTCAGCGTCTTTTCAGAGACTGGTGTGACATTAGGAGAGTGGATTTTAAACCCAGGCTCACTAACTGACTTATAATTGGGCTTGCATTGCAAAATGCTGTGCTGGCAATAATGCTAGTTCAAAATGCTTCTTCATACAGGGATTTTTTTGATGATACGTTAGTTCTACTACTGAAAGTACATCAACAGCCTTCCTCTAGAAGAATCACCTCCCTACAAACATTTTAATATAATGATCACAGTTACAGACAAGTTTCCTGTCTTGCTGTGTTAAATAATAACTATGTGCCTCATAACAGGCAAGTATATGAAAACTCACCTACAGGTTACAGTTTAAAGCAAAGAAAGGGCTACAAGGAATCTCGATATACCTCTCCCTCTCAGTTCCCCCAGATGGATGGTATGTTTTCCCTTTTGAGAGAAATAAATGGAGTGTGGCTGAAGAAAGCTGGGTGGGGTTCTCTTTATCATCAAAACTTGATAGGAAAAATGATCCTAGAGGGTTGTACTTCCTGGCTTTCAAACACTGGGTGCTTCCCTTAAAGGAATGCTGTCTGCCACCTTGGAGACCAGATCTGCTTTTGAGAATGCAGTTCTTTCCTGGAGGCATTTGTTCATCGGTAACTTATTTAGGCAAAATTGTGCCCTGAGAATGATCTGCTCCAGCCTTCCGTTTTCCTCACATTTTTGGTGGTATAAATGATTACTCTTGTAAACAGTGCAAAGGGAGAAGCAATGTCTTGTTTTCAGGTTAGCATAGAGCCCCACCTGTTAACCAGTGAACCTACGTTTTCTTACCTTGAGTTTTAAAAGGTTTTTTCTTCTGCCTCTTTTGAGAAATACCTTCTTTCTTTATGCCTTTGCAGAAACACCTGAGAACACCTGACATTGTCATAGGAGCAGACACTATTGTGGTAAGAAGCCTTCTGTGATTTAGCATTGTTTTAATTTATGACAAATGTAGAAAATACTTGTATCTTTAGGGTTAAAGATTGAAAGCTGTCTTCACTGAGAAGCTAGACCTGCAATATGACCTGCTATTGTGTTTTGTGGGTGTGGGGTTTAGGTTTTTTCCCCCAATAGGTAATTGTTGGTATCTTGAGTGGTAGAAGCCTTGCTGCTATTTTTGCAGAGTGTAAGTATTGCCTTGGATTTCCTAGTATGCAATGGAAATTCTGTTCTCAGGTAACTGTTGACTGTGAAGAAGTCCAGATCATGTGAACTGCTCAGTGTTGTGCTTTGTAGCAGGCATTGCTTTATAGCTGTCATCTTCACAGAGATGGTGAATGGTTAAGGACAGAAGTAGCTGAATTACCCTTTTGAGAGCTGCAGCCATGAGTGTTGAAGTCATTATGTTTTAATGACTCTTGACACTAAATTACCTCTTCTACCAAAGTACATGTGCTTCTCACTCTGCTCAGTCAATTAATGTTTAAAGCCTTGGCTCTAATAATAGTATAAGTGTAATTTCTGACCTCAGCTTCTGAGAAGGAAGTAAAAGCAGCATGCTCACTCTTGTTTTAGACTGTGGATGAGGAGATCCTGGAGAAGCCAGTTGATAAGCAAGATGCATATAGGATGCTGTCAAGGTCAGTAGCTTTAAGTAAGATTCCAAATGTGTGTTAAGCTGTTTGTTTTAAAAGGAGCTGTACAAATTCCCTGTTGTATATGAAGAACTCTGTAGACACAGAATTTTCATTCATCTTTAAATAGTGTAAGCCAGCTCTGCCACTGAACAAGTTAGACCTGCTTTTGTTACCCACAGCTGCTTGCTTGCTTTGGCCTCTTCACCTTAGGGAGCTGATGATCAGGGACATAATGAACGATTTTGTTTTCACTTGGATTAGTTTTCAGAGTCACTTATCACAAGACCCTATGTATGCTTCAGCTGGTACAGAATGGGAGATACAGAAAGGAATCATGATGGGAAAGAGGACAGAACCGTCATAGAAGTTGTTTAAAGGTTGACATTTAATGGAAGAATATTGCATATACAAGAAAGGACATGGTGATGTGTTCATAGACAATTGCTTTGAATTCTATAGTTTAACTGAGGAGGGAAAGACTAGTACAGTCAGTGTTTGCTGTGGGTGGTGGGCTGATGGTTTTTGAGTCTTCTGATTTTTTTTTTTTTCTTAAAGGATGCTTTTCCCTACCGGCTTAATGTTATCTGTAATAATCTTTTCTTTTTAAGATACACCAACTAAATAACTCTAGTTGCCTCCTCTAGGATGAGATGTGGTCAATCCTAGTCATGCTTCTGTTTTATGGGGGCATCCAGAACAGGTGTACTACTTGTTTCACCAATTGACACTAACTTGGGTGTCACCTAAAGAGACAATACAAGTGGCTTAGTAGTTTTTGGAGTTTTGCTGGTGGAGTTTTGTAAGTCTACTTAGATTTATATTTTTTCATTGATGACTTAGGCTGAGTTTTTGATCATTTGTGGCATGTTACTAATTTAGAAGTAGTAGTCTTAATCAATAAAAGAAAAAAAAGAAACCAACAAAATTACAATGTTGGCAGCATATGTTATTAGGAGACTCTCTAAGGAGTCTGGCAAGAGATTTCTAGATTTCTCACAACTGCTTTTGTTTGAAATTGCACCAAGTTTGGTGGTTCAAAAGTAGTATATACATTTTTTTACAGAGCTTAGTCTACTTGTAACATGTACAAATGTTTTGGATTTTTTCAAGTTCAATAGGTCAGTCTTAATCATGGGTATGAAACACTTAAAGTTTAGTTTTTTAGTGCCCTTAATTTTGTCCTATATGAGCAGGAAAAAATGCAGAGGTATATATTTGCATATATAGAAGATGTCAGAATTTTCACTCACTGCTTCATCTTACAATTAAGTATGTGTATTGTGGAGGATAGTGAGTGTGAGATACTTCTCATCACATCAAGTAATAGCCTGGCTGATCTCTGAGACTATTGCTTAATTGGCTGCTTCCAAGATTCAAGTTCTCATGCTGTTCAGCATGCTTCCATTGCTTAAAGCCCTCAAAATTAACCGGCCACATTGTGGCGCTCTGAAGCCACTAGAGGAGAGAGCACATGAGTCTGAGGTCAGAGGGAATGCAGCCTCTCTTCCTCTGCTCTCTGACCTGGGATCCCTGGGGGCCAGCTGGGATGAAGTGAGTACATGGGGTCTAGTTGCCTCTCACTTGTTTAGCCTAAGTTGCATCACCTAGCTATTTATTGCCAGCTTTCAGCAAAGATGTCTGGAACAGTAGCAGTGCTTATGCTGGTTGGCTTTTTCTTATGCTTTTGAAATGGTCATTTCTCCCTATGCACAGTAAATAAGCTCATACCATCGACTCTGGGTGGGCTTCAGTATAAGTGACATTTTGGAGACTTGAAATACAGTAAATTTTTGTATTGCCAATGTGTTTTCACCTATGTTGAAATAAAATATTTATTTAGGATACATCAAGTGATGTATTAATATAATGATCTTTCTCAGTCTGTAGTCACGTAATCACTTAAAACACTTTTGCATGTGGCAGATTTCATAGAACTGTTGTTAATATAAGTTTTTCCCCTGACAGGTTGAGTGGGAAAGAGCACAGTGTTTTCACAGGAGTGGCTATTATACATTGCAGCAGCAAAGGTACATGTGTCAGTTTGTTAAAACTCAGAATTATTTTCATAAGGACTTTTACAAGTGAAAAACAGGATCAAAATTTTTCATATATGGTCTGAATTGGCTTCATCTTAAAGATAATTACCTTATCAAGATATAAATTAAAAACTCCACACAAGCTATCCTTCTTACTGTATTCAGTTTTCACACAGGAAGGAGGATGACAAAATACAATAGACTTTAGAAATACTGTGTCTATAAGCTACAGGACTAATTAAGACTACTGTAAATTGTGGGAATATTCTAAATGAATTTCAAGTAAGGGACTATGAACTGTGGCACTGAGCAGAATCTGGTCCATATTAACTTTATTCCTGTGTTCTGTTTGCACTAGCTGATGAATACTGCAGATGAGTAACTTTGTTACTTCATTTTTCAGTCACTTAGGGAAGCTTTAGAGACAGGTTTTAGGGGATGAGTAAAGTAATGGCTTAATGTCTCAGACTGTCAATGAACTGTAAGGAGCAATACATCAATGTTCTTTATATAGCTAGCAAGTGATTTGTGAGAACTGTACCATCAATAGAATTTGAGGAGTGTTTGCTTTGATGGAATGCCTGTTAATTATGCCAATATTTTACTAGAGCTTTTGCAAGATTCTTTTCTCTGATATTTCACTGTATGTAGTCTTTCTGTACACAAACTATATGCAGCTTTTAATCTCTACTGGAATGATTGCTCTTAACTCTTGTAACAGAAGTCAGTTATCCAGTGCCCTTACTAATATGCTAGTACAATATAGAGCTGCTCATTTTTAGCTTTGTTTATAATTACAATGTTGTTGTTGATTACTACATATGTTACAGATGGAATTTTCATCTTAGGCTGATTTACTTTTTTATCAACACTGGAAGATGTACTCTATCTTCATATGCAACAATTTTTAAATTTTGTCTGGGTCATTAAATGTTTTTCAACACTTACACCATTATCAGTTGGTTAGTATCCTTCCCTTGGTCTGTACCATACATATTTTTTTATTCCTCCTTAGAAATTCCCACTGCTCTCAGGACAGCAGCAACAGTAGATGCTGGCATTGGTATCTATATAAAAGAGTAGAGAACTAGTAGTTGATAATACATACATACAATCATTTGTGCAAGGCTCTTTCCTGTTGAACATGTGTTGGAACAGCCTGTCTGCCATGATACCAGATTCACAATGTGCCACATGTGACAGAGTCCACACAGAGGTCTGCAGCACTTTTTTGCACCTCTGGCCTTCTCTCAACCTCTTCTAGGTACCAAAGTGTGAAATAATCTTGTTACCTCTTGAGAGATGATATAAAAATGGTACTGATGGGACTGCTGGGTGCCTGAGTCTGCAGTGCCAGTGCAGCTGCACGTTCACATTCAAGCATTTATAACAGCTATGTGTTTAACCATGGTGTGATGTTAAGAGCTCTTTGACAACAGTCAGAGTTAGAAGGGTCTTTGTAGCTTTCTTTGTACTTTGGTGCTGGATGTGGATGCCGGAAGTCCATAAACAGCTCTGCATAAACATTGTTAATTTGTAGAATGCATCCCACACAGGGAGAGCAACCTGGTAGCCCCAGGACAGGACTGCAGAGGTTGAAAATGCAAGCTTTTAACTGTCTTGGGAAGTTAGGAGTCCACTGTCCTTAAAGAGCACTATTAGTCATTTCATGTCTGTGTAGTAGCTTTAATTTTTCACAAGCAAAAATGTCAAATGAATACAAAATAAATCTGAGATGTTATGCTCCTGAAACTACAATTTCAGTTTCTAATAAGGCCTCTTCCTTTCTGTAGATAATCAGCTAGAGACAGAAGTCACTGATTTCTATGAAGAGACTAAAGTAAAATTTTCTGACCTGTCTGAGGAGCTCTTATGGGAATACATTCACAGTGGGGAGCCAATGTAAGTAATACCCTGAAGCTATCATGCAGTACTTGAGAATAGGCCTTAGGGTATGTTATTAACCACCAGCATAAAACATTTTGATCTGTGAAATTTTGCTGCATATGGGTGATAAATGATAAACAGTTGGTGTAAGGTGAGTATTCTGCTGCTCTTGTCTGGAGCTATCATTCCTCCCTTTTTAGTACCCTAACAGATTTGGAATGCAAGACTGTTGAAATACTTTGGTTTAGAGGAAGCACTCATGCAGTGCACAGTTGCCTCTCTGTTAAGAGGCATTTGGGCAGCTTGGGTACCTGAGACAATGGATGGTTCTCATTATAAAACAGGTGAATAGTGAGTATTGGGTAATCAGTGTTGGAGACCTGCATTGAAAGAAGTGGGAACTTGGTTTTTTCAGCTTATCAAAACCACACTGCTCTTATGCAAGAAACACCAACTTAACTTTCACTTGTGGCCAGTTTACACACGTTCCTATGGCACAGTTCTTTGTTGTGTGTCTCTGCTATCCTTGTACTACAGTAGTTACTTACAGACAACATGGATTCCACAGGAGAGAGGATGAGGACACAATGCCTAACTACTCCTGAAATGAAGTTAACTAGATTATTTGTACTTATTTAGAGATAGCAAAGGAATGTTTGTGACTTTACAGAATTTACCTTTCCTTTTTGTTACCTGAGGCTTAGTGAAGACAAATCAGGCCATAGTTATCACTATGGACTCCATATCTGGTAATCTGGGGTGAACTTTTCCCTTTGTAGCTTCAGTTCTGACTGTGTAAGAATATTAGTCATGATGATTTTTAAACTCATTTGTGCTATAAAACAATACAGTCATGTTCTGCTGGGGATAGAGGAACATGTGTAGGCTTTGGATTTAAGTGACTGTGTGTAAATGAGGCATACTTTCTGAACATGAAGGTTCCAAGCTTATTGAAGAGACTAAAGCTAAATTGGATTATACAGAGAAGAATGTTTTGGCAAGAATGCAGTTTGTAAGAAACTCCTGTTTAGGTTTTTGGAAGGTGATCTTTAGTATGCAGCTGATAATAAAGTTGCAGATTGAAGGAGAAATGGCCATATGTTTTTAGGAAGATTGTCAGGTTGAAAAATATTTTGGAATATTCTGATTATTTCCTCTGGAAGAAAATACGCTTTAGCAGTGCTATGCTGCAGCAGAATGGCTCATGAGCAGCCATTTTCCCAGGGGGTAATTCTGTTTGTTCTGCCAAACAGGCTGTATAACAGCAAGGGTTTCTCAGGAACCAAAGGTTCAGAGAATCTATTTCATATGTGTGTTGTTGCTCTCTGGAGCAGAAGCAAATCAATATTCATTGATATAATCAAGAAGAGAGGAAACTTTTGCTTTGGCCTTGTAAGGTAAATACTAAATAGTGTCCTATGAATTTTGCAAAGCAGCAAGGAGAGATCTCTCATGGGGTCTTTGTTTCACTGGATTTTTTTGGTCCCCTCCTGCAGGACCAACCACACTGGTTACACATTTATGTGCATACGGTTTTTTCTAAGCACTATTGCAGTTCATGTGACCATTTGTTCAGTTTTTAATGATGACTTAATTTAGTGAAATCATACAAGCCCTAATGATCACATGAAAAATTAAAATAAAATTTACCCCTGTGCTGTTGAGGACTGGATTTTAGATATTTTTGTAGCAAGGACAAAACTGGCTTAGAGTACTTCAAAACTCAGTAACTGGTGGCATGGGGACTAATTCTAAAAGTACATAGCTGACTTAAATATGAATAAGGGAGGAAGGAAAATCATTATCTCAAGGCAGACTGACAACGCTATAAAAACTTCCAAACTTCTGGCTGCAGAAAAATAGCTTTTTTTTGTTTTATTCCTGTTTCTCTTTCCAACCAAGGATTTTCTGCCTGCTGGCAGGGTCTTTCTTCTTTTCTGGCTCTTTATAGAAAGAGGGTTGGACCATAGTAATCCTAACTATCTGGGGCTCATGTTATGAGTAGACCTGGTTTCTGCCAGCCTTTGACCTAGCTTTTCATTTTGGTATTCTTCCCTTGTGAACAACTTCCTGTCTGTGTTCACAACTTCCAGTCTGAAGATTCTACATGGTTTTTGGTAGCTCTGCTCTGAATGATGACAAGGAAACCAAAGGCTCCTGCTGAAGTTGATTACAGAGCCTGGAGCTCTACAGTTTCAGACTTAGCTATGAAGTAATAAAATATAGAATGTAAAGGTCTAATTTCCTTCCCTTGTATGATTTCTCTTAAGAGTTATTTCCTTCAAAGCTATAGCAAATGTATCTTTTCAGTTTTGCACAGCACAAATTAGCTCTTGGATAGCTTGATGTTATAAGCTCTTAGAGCTTGACAGCAAAAATCTTTCAGGTGCAGGATTACAGAAGTAAGGGGAGCTGTACTGTGCTTATACTGGAATGAAGTTTGCATCTTTTATCATCTGTCATGTTATTACAGTTGACTCCTCTGCATCAGATAGTTGTTCTGTATTCACCAGAACTTACTAGCAAACCTTTTTCTCATACCTGCCCATCTCTGCTCCTTTTCAAGTTCCTTTGCAAATGGAAATGCATCTCTTGGCTAGTTCCATGGTGTGTGTATGCTGACTGGACATCTAGATGTTGCCCCCCCAGAGATAGGTAATGAAATCCTGCTTCTCTTTACCTCTGTCATGCCAGTCTCTGCTCTAAAAAATCCACTAAGTTCAGATTTAAAGGAACTAAAGGTTGAATTTATCAAACTAAACTTGACCATCCAATCAACTGATTCATAGCTGAGAGATGCAAGCAATTAGTGTACAGCTTCTGCTGTGTTTTAAATGTTTGCTTCAGTAAAGGTGAATATTGTCAGTGAGGTACCTATATCATTCTGTTAGTGAAGCCTGGACAGGAGCTCAGATGGACTCTCTAAAGTGGCTGAAATTTGTCTGTACTTCCACTAATGTGACTGTGTGGGCCAAAACATGTATAACTGTCATACATGTCTTTGGAAACCCACCTAAAATCCAACCAAACATCTCCTTTCATCTGTAGGAGCAGTAGAGGTTCTTAGTGGAACAGTGGTTTGTGATCCACTGGCTGTGTTGGACAGTCCAAATGCTGTGTATGTTTATATACTGTTCTGTGATGTGAGGTGAAGTTCTACAGCTAATACAGGAAGTGTGCTTTACAGCAGTTACCTTTACTTTAGCTCTCAACATGTTGTTCATCCATTGTAATGTTTTAATGTGTGTGGTTTGACCATTCATGTTAAAAAAAACCAAAGAGTGGACATAGCATACATTCTTGCTGTAATGTGTGTGGGCTGGTTTGTGAGTTTTTTGCTTGTTTTTAATAAGCAGATAGTTCAAAAAATCCCTACAACAGTCAGTTACTGAAAAAATGGTTTGGTTGCAGTAGTGATCTTACTGTTTGTCAAAAGGTGTTTAAAGTGAGTTGTATTTTTTATTATAATGTAAATGAGCTGATGCGGTGCATAGCATTATAAATGAAACCTGGAAGTTGGTGCTGTGCTGATGGACGTAGCCAGTTAGGAAAGCCAATGAGATTAGCCAGAGCTAGTTTTGAGAGCTCTGTAAACACTGATACATTCTGGAGTTTAGCATGGAAGGTACTTGAAAGATGAATGGATTTTTGATACTAACTGCATAGCCTCATGCCTTTGGACTAGAAGCTGTACCTGTGTTAGAGAACCCTACTCCAGATCTGATGCCAGAATATAAAGTTCTATATAAAACTAAATGTCAGTAATTGTGTTAATGTCCTTGCTGGGAGTATGATACCATGGCTTTTGATGGTCACAATGTTTTTTGCCTCTGTCAGCACATAGCAGAAAGACATCCTACTGCACTCCTACTTCATTTAAAAATGAAAAGACTTTTTAGTCATTAGAATGTTCCTAATTTAGATAGTCTAAGTCTTAAATATGTTAAGAAAGAAGGAATAGTTTAAACAATGACAGAGCTACACAGTGGTACTTAAAATGCAAGATTAAAGGCAAAGCCCTTGTTTACAGAAATTCAAAAATCTCATTTACTGGGATACAGTTTCTTGTGTTTCTCTTAGGAGACTATTGCAAAGAAAATCCATAAATAAGTTCTAAAAATGTAAAGAGCTGGTTCTGATCAAATCATAAGATGAAAAATCAAAAATCTTCTTTGTATAGTAACCTTCTTTCCCAAGTAGTTTGTGTAATTCCATACTACCTGAAGTTAACAGGTCTGAGACTGACCTTTGGTTTCAAAGCTTGCTGACTTAGGCCTTCAGATTCTGATGCTATCATGTAGTAAGCACACTAACTGCCTTCTTCCTTAAATGCCAGCAGTAAAATTGCTGGCTCTGTTGCAGCTTATCTCCTGGATGTGTTTTCATTCCACACAGTGGAATTTGCATAGTTACACCTAAGGACAAACTGGATTTCCAAGGTTACTTTCTGTGAAAATACATTCCTGTGACAGCTGACTAGCAGCACTGTGACATCTAAGAGCAGTGTTGTGAACCACAGTTCTTGTCTCAGAGGGTTACACAAGAATCAGATAGGGCTGAGGGGGATAGTGGATTTGGTATTTCAGTAGCTGCTCCTCCCCAAGGAAGCCCTGTCTTCCTGATCCTCAGTTTAGATACTCCTATGACTGAGCTCTGCAGGACACACAATTGCTAGAGTTCTGAGATATTTCCTTCAGAGTGAGCTCCTTCTGGAGTTGGTTACCCCTGCAGGCCCTTCAGCCCCTTGGGGAGCGAAGCGAAGGTCGGCGTGCAGCTGGGTGACCCAGTGGCAGTGTTGGTCTTGGTGACTCCTGCTGTTATCTTTTGGTAGCCAGAACTTGGAGTGCTGGGTAACCTGTGGCAACACAGTCTGACTGCAGTCAGCTGATGCACCTCCTGGTTAGGTGACTGCAGCACTTGGACTGTCTGAAGCATAAAGACCTCAGGTTACTCAAACTTAGTAGAAATGCTGCTCCTTATATATATTTTGTGATTTTTAAATTGAAGTGTTGAGCCTAATGAGTATATTTAGTCTGCCTCTAACTCAAGGACAGTGGTCTGTTCCAGACTCTGTGGTACTGTTGCATTATTTGTTCTGTGCTGCCTTTACTCCTGACCTTAATTAGATGCATGTTGGTTTTGCTTTTTCTTCCCCAGGGACAAGGCGGGTGGATATGGAATCCAGGCCCTCGGTGGAATGTTAGTTGAGTATGTCCATGGAGACTTCTTGAATGTGGTGGGATTTCCTCTGAATCACTTCTGCAAAAAGCTGGAAGAATTGTACTGTCCACCCCCTAAACATTGTGTAACACATAAGAAGTATGACTCTATCCCTTCAGTGGACACTTTTGAGAACCTAAGTGATGGAGAAAGTGAATCTTCAAATTTCACAGAGCACAAAGGTGCTAGCAAGTTGGGCAGCAGTGGGATGTGTTCCTTGGGAACTACTCACAATTCTGAAAACAGTTCCAGTATCAGAACTGGTTTTGTGGTACCTTTGGAAAATCAGAATGGAGTGTCAGAAAGAGCAGCAAAACTTCCATCTAAAATTCTAGACCTGATGGATGGCTTTAGAGCTTCAAAGGTAAGGGGGGGAAAATACCCTACTCATTACATTGCTGACTGATATGACTGCTTCATTGGACTTTAATATACAGCAGGTAATGTGAAACACTTGAGCTGGGGTAAGAATGTATCAATAATTATTGTAGAAGGACCACTGAAGTACCAAAGAAGCTAAGATAGCTGAAACTAATGGTGCAGTGCAAACACTGGGCTTTTTTGGTATTTGCTTTTATCTGTTCTATGAAGTTTCCATTGCCTATTTGATAAAAAAATTTCGTTCCTTGAGAGGAAAAACAATCAAGCAGGAAGCTACCTTTTATATACTCTGAAGAAAGCATCTAATGTTAACTGACTTTAAACTGTGGCAAGAAATGTATATGTTGTATTTCCTTTAACTTTTAACGCCTAGCATTAGAATTCTGTGGAAGACCTTTTTTCTTTTAAATTCTTTTAAACTCCCTGTTAAGGAGATTATTCTTTTATGCCCTGTTTCATGTTCCAGGTATGTTTAGCTGATAATCTCCATGCAGTATCTGCTGGAGATAAACACATAACAGCTCACAAACAGAAGGTCACATGCTCTGTGTAGCAGCCAAGTATGATGGGAAATGAGTAGCTGAAGAGTTTTAAGTGCTGCCAAGTTTCCTACTCACAGCACCAGTGTGGTGAAGATAATAGTGAAGAGGGTGAAGGAAGAAATGAACACAAATCATTTGAATAGGTCACTGATCTCCAAGTCATTCATGTTTTAGGAAGCGGTGAAAAAACTGCTAATGTGGCAGTGAAATGACAAACCTGGAACTAAAGAGAGAACAAATTTGAAGAGGGATGGAGGGAAATGCACAAGACAGTGAACAATGGTTTTGCTGAAACAGAGGAAAGCTCTACTTGGATCTGAAGGAAAATGTAGTGTGGTCACTGTAGGTCTGTGGGCATGCTACTTGCAGACATGCAAAGCAGTATTGAGAGACTTGGAATAAAGTAGCTTTGAGTTTGTAGTGTTTGAACTTCCTTGTGTATCCACAGGGAGTGAGTTTTGATGTATTTGAAGGGGTGAGCTGGTGCTTGGCATTTCTTCAACTGAAGTTAAAGACATGGAGAATCACCAGCATTTTGTTGCTCATTATATATGCTGCTTACTGTGGTGTCAAATTCAGTTTTGTGCAGTGAAAGCTGGTGGAAGCTGTAAATAGTTTTAATTTCCCACTAATCCAGTGTGAAGTCACACAATGAAGTGCTGAGTTTCATGTTGGGCGATTCTTAGGCTTGGATCTTTGTAAAATTAATTACCAGTTGCAGTGAATGCTTCCTGTGATCTGACAAAACTCATGATCTCTCCACTTGCAGAATAGGTAAGAGTGCAAGAGCATTTAGTTTCACAAAAGCTCTCAAATCCTATTTCATTTCAATCCTTGAGTGTTGTTTCAAGGCCTTCAAAAGACAGAGTGACATCTCTTGCAGGCAGTTGTATTCTGAACAGCTGCTGTTGCAGAACAGGAGGGGATCAGGGTTGAATCATATCTTCTCTAACTTAGTGTTTTCTGAGTTTGCATAGCCTGATCCATACTCGGACATCTGGGTTTTTTTTCTTTGATTTCTCCCTACCCACCTTGAACTGAGAATTAGAGAATAGTAGAGTCAAAATCACTCTATCTTCTCACCTTCTCTTTCCTGTTCTTAATAGTTTCCAGGTGGTTTCAGTCCAAAGATTGGGCAGGTCTTGGAAGCCAAATGGCTGTAGACTAAATACAATTTACTTTTTTGTGAAAGCCTGAATTATATGAAGTACTAGGTATATGTTATCAGAATAACAGAGAACTGAAAAAAAAGAGGATGAAGATAAAATATAGACAAGTAGACATATGTTAAAGACCTTCCTCTCAAAGTTAATATTTTTCTCCATTTGTTTTTTATTAATCAGAATACCAATCAATTTTTTTCATTGACTGCCTTGGATTTTTAAGTACATTATAGCTGTCTACAGTTGCAAAGAAACTGATCCTGTGCTTTCTGTTTCTGTTCTTGTGCTCCAAGTTCTTTGGTTTTAGGTGTTTTAACTATTCCAGAATACTGAAACTACAGAACTGGAAATTCATTTCAGATGGAGAGGTATATATTACCACATCCTATGAACTTGCCCCTCTGGTTTGGTTAGCATATATCTCAAGTTGAGTATTTCAGCTTAGACAGCTGCATTGCCCATTTTTTTTTTTCTTTACTTTCAGGCCTTGGCTGTTCTCTCTTCCCATTCCGTGTGTACGTGTCCTGTTAGGGTGTGCAGCTGTGCTCTGAAGTTTTGGGGTTTTTTTCTTGTCTTTTATTGAACAAAGACCAGGATTATGGCAACTGGAGCTGCTATGCTACCTTAGTGGAGCTTGCCAGTTTCTTATGTTTTGGGTAAATCAGGTTTAATTTATCTTTAGCATTGATTCAGATGCATGAGAATGTTTGACCTTCTGGAACAGCCTTATAGATGGGATCTGCTAAAAGTCTGAATAAAGAGGCAGTCTTCATACGAAATCTGTAGGCTGCATTCCAGAGTATTTTCAGTTCCCTTCTCTCCCACACACCTCTATTAAAAATTCTGTTACTTGGCTAAGGCAGTGAAACCCACTGAGAGGGAAGGGCACGTGTCATGGCAATCTTTAGGGGTTTTGTTAAACTTTGTTGCACTTCTTACAGAACAATTGTGTAGAATAACTCTAGGCAAAAAGTATAGGGTTTTTTCTTAATTGCAGTCTTTTAAGCACAGAATGCTAATAATTTGTTTCCTACATGTAGGCTCTGTTTGTAGCCTCTAAGCTGAAGATATTTGATCATCTGAAAGTTAAAGGTCCACTGAAGGCTGTGGATATTGCACATGAGGTTGGAGCATCTGCGTGTGGAACAGAAAGGCTCCTTGATGCATGTGCTGCTCTTGGTTTATTAGAGAAAACACCACAAGGTGATTAATTTCTCCTCACTCCAACTGCACATAGTACTGACAGAAAGGCACATCTGGAAGAGATGCTTTGAAGGTCACAGGGGCCGACTTGATACTGTGGGTAACTTGGATTTGGGGGAAAGGGGAATAGATTGTTGCTTCTTTGCTTTTGTTATTAGTAGCTGCAATTGCTTCATTTGGAGCAGGCTGTATCTGATGAACACATTCAGTTCTCCTTTGAGGAATGCTTAGATTGCTTTTGCTCTCTGGACAAACGCTGACCAAATTTCTAAGAAAGTTGTGCAGGCAGTCCCAGGGAGTAGTGTTAATAGCTCAGATGTATCATCTGTGTTTGGGTCCCAACATCCTCAGGCAATGCTACAGGCCACTGAAAAGGTTGTAAAGCACTGAACAGGCCACCCAGGGAAGTGCCCAAGTTACCATCCCTGGAGGTATTTAGAAGACATTTAGATGTGGTGCTTTGGGACATGGTTTAGTGGTGGACTTGGTAGTGTTAGGTTAATGGTTGGACTCAATGACCTTAAGGGTCTCTTCCAAATTAAATGATCCTATGATTCTATGTAAAATAAGAACCAAATTCCATTCCCTGATGCAGCAATGCGGGAGAAAGCCCTAAAGGCAAAACATACTGGAGAAAGCTTGAATTTAAGGGAAGGAGAAGCTATATTCTAAAGAAAAATGCAGTTAAGAATGAGGAACTTTGAATATTCTCCCTTAAATATTAAGCATCTAACTTGGTTACTCTGGTTTGAAAGAAAAATAAATCAGTGACTGTCCATATCTTCCAGCACCTAAATTCTTCTTAGAGAATCATAGAATCCTTTAGGTTGGAAGAGACCTCCAAGACCATCAAGCCAACACTACTAAGTCCTCTGCAAAAACAGAATCAGAATCTGTCAGGGTTGGAAGGGACTGCAAGGATCACACAGTTCCAACTCCTCTGTCATGAGCATTCTTATCAACAATGGACATGTTCCTTTAAGGATGAAAAGTCCTTTAGAATTATTTAATAGAAATCTTTGCACAAAGACCAATAGGATCCTAAGATCACCACTTGCTAGCTATTTAACATCTATGCAGGAGGACATGCCTTTAGATTTTAAAGGACAGTAGCAAAGTACTGAAGCAAAGCTGGTTACAATTGTTTTCTTCCCAAAAGGTTACAGTAACACAGGTTCAGCAAATACCTACCTGACCTCAGATGGTGAATACTCACTTCATGGCTATATCATCCACTCGAATGACCACCTTTGGCCTCTCTTCACGAACCTGGAGTTTGCTGTCAAAGAAGGCAGCAGGCAGAACCATCGAGCCTTTGGAAAGAAAGCAGAGGATTTATTTAAGGTAAACTCCTATTAATATGAAAACCAGCTGTGAGGAGCCCAGAACTGATGTAGGGTCAAATGGTAGCTGAGCTGTCTAAGAAAGCTGGTCAGTCTCAGAAATAGAAACACAATGCAACTCACTGGTCCCAGACTTCTGTTCCCTTCACTTTTAGGCTTTAAATGCTGGAGCAATCACAGAACATACTGGGAAATTCAAGTGTGGACAAAAATTCTCTGGCTAAAGTGTTGCCCATCCAGCTAACACTCTCAGAACAACGTCTAGGCCTCTTTAACTTACAATTATATGGCCTTTTTATAACACCAGGGAGTACCTTGTCCCACATGCACTCCTTCCATATTGCGTGCTTATCACTTGGTACTTGTGTGCACCCTGTTCAATCTCTGCTGTATAATTAGAGCTGTTTTCAGAGTTGCTTTGTGTTGATGCAGTGGAGGAGGGATCCAATGTCTTAGGTGGTTTGTAGTTTATATGCATCAAGCTGGTATATATTGCTGATAAGAATAATTGCTTCCTTATGTTCCTTTCTTCCATCTGTTTCCATCTCTGTTGCATTCCTTTTCCAGCGCTAGCCCAGGTGGATGTGTTCAGACTGGAGGATCACTTAAGAATTATAACTAGCCTAACTTGTCAATTATCCACCTGGTGAAGCAGGTTGAAGGGCATAAATATTTGTGCATGTTTAAGGAGAAGGCTAATAGTGTGAGCAGAGTGTCAGGACTTTCTCTGACAGCAGTGCTGGCTTAGTGTACCTCAGAGCACATCCTGAGGTCCTTAATTTGTACTTAGTTTCTAGATGCTGATGAAACCAGTCCCCCAAAGGAGTTGTCTACATCCCTCATACAGTCAATAGAAGGAAAGTAAGGGCTTTTGGAGACTTAAAGTCCTGCTAACTTAATGCTAGTACCTAGATCACTGGTGGACAGAACCTCTGTTAGGAATCCTTCAGAAGCTCTTTAAAGGGAGTTTAGATACTTTGCTGGTTCTGGTACTGAATGGTTGCATCTCAACTAATCAGAAAACTCAGTATGAGCTTTGATGTTCCTGATTTAGCTTATGTTCCAATCATCTAGCTATTTTCTTATCATGGGAGAATAAATGTCAGAATTAAATGAAAGCAATTTGAGTATATCAAGGAGGAACACTTTAGGAAACTGAAAGAAAAAAATCCGTCTGTCCTTTCAAACAGTTCCCAGTTTAAAGACATCTTGCTGAGAAGCAAATGTGTTAGTAAATGTATGTCAAAGGCACAGTGTTTCTTTAAAAAGTATGTTTCACACAATATTTCTTTAAAAAAAATGTTTCAGATTACCCCATCTTCCTGCTATGCTGCCTCAGCTTCAGTGGGCAGGAGTGTTGAATTTAACAGCCCTTGGGACATCACCAAGGGCTCAGCCAGGTTCAAACCAGTCACATGTGGGTCCTTGGGGAGACACCACAATAGGTGGCTGGGTTCAGAATTCTGGAGAGGATCCAGAAATTTCCTTATCACTATGGTAGAACAGCAAAGGACTTGATGAGCAACTAGTCAATGGCACTCATAACCATGATTGTGGAATTCTAATGTTAATGGTGCACCTACTGCCTTAGTTGTATGTAATTTCAGTAACATAATGAAAATAAACTTCAGTTCATGTGCTTTTTTCCCTTTTTAGGACTATTATAATAGCCAGGAGGTAAAGCAACGTTTTATGGCTGCCATGCACAGCATTGCCCACCTGACAGCAAGAGATGTGGCTACAGCATTTGATCTTTCACAGTTTAAATCTGCTTGTGATTTAGGAGGTATAGTCTGTAATTGGACTTGTATACAAATGGAAAAGTTTGATTTCAGTTTGATATTTTTATTACTGAAAACACATGTATATTTTTTTTACTAGAACTGCAGTAATATTACCTATTCTTTCTCTGGTATTGTAATGTTGGAATATACAGCTAACTGCAAGCAGGGTTACTTAAATGGCATTCAAGTAGTTTGAAATAAGTATTAGTCACCATCAGTTACATACTGACACAGCTCAGTAGAGAAAACAGAGATGGTTTGTGGCCCAGCTGATAGAATATTGGGCTGGGAGCTCCATTTTCAACTGTATTGTTGCTGTCCAAGATCTTCAAAAGTAATGAAGGATTTATTTCTGAATCCTTCTATGTTGGGGTGTCAAAGTTGAAACGCTGCACTGCTAGAACAAAAAGGTTGGATTCTTTTGGAACTGTTTTGTGTTGGTTTAATTACTAATATCTAAGATGACCACCAAAATGTTGAAGATGGTGATATACCTGAATGAACTCGTGTTAGTGTCCTTTTTGCTTTGTGCTTGGAGTTGCACGAAGGGAGTGTTACTACACAAGGAAAGATCCACTGAAGAAAGAACCATTTACTTGGTTCCTGGGGAGGTGGAGAGCATGTCAGAGAAATTAAGACAATATTGGTGCAAGCTTTGCCATTTGTGCAGAGACTACAAGACTTTACTGTTCCTATCCTTTACCATGCTGGAGAGTATTCGTCAAATTTCATGTATGTAAAAATTTCATGCTTTGTAAAAAGGCATTAGATATATTTACCATTTACAAAATAGTTCTAATGCCTTTCATCCACAAATTACAGCTCCTTGCCCTTTCATTAGTTTTTCTATCCCCCCCAAAAAACCCTGAGGTGCTGGTATCAAAGTTTGTACTAGCAATTCTGTGGCAGTAAGAGGCCATGCCTGCATTCCCCAAGCTTTAAAGCATTGCCCTAGCACCAGGAAGTGCTACTGACCACGTCAGTCGTGGAGCTGTCTGCCTAACTCTGATTTGATGTCTTTATTTTAACGTAATGGTGAGCCTTGGCTTTAAAAATGTCTGCAAATGCTGGGAGAAAATACTTGATTTGACTTTTTTAAATTTTCAACAGGTTGCACTGGAGCTCTGGCTCATGAATTAGTACAAATATACCCAAATCTCAAGGTCACAGTATTTGACCTTCCAGAAGTCATTGCAAACACCTCTTACTTTCAGCCTTCAGGACAACACACAGCTCAAGTGACATTTGTATCAGGTAAACAAAACACATGATTTTTTTTCTTGTTTCTGTTATCCTGGGGCACAGAGCAGGCTCTTTTGCTTCAGCAAATGGTGTGCTACCCTGCTCCAACACCAAACACGTGTCTTAGCACAGGGCAGGGTAGGCTCACTCATGCTAAACATGGCAGTTCTCAGGCCTGTGGGGATAAAACCAAACTGGCTGTGGTTGGAGAATGTGGATAAATAAGGAAGTACAAGTTAGTCATTTTTGAGTAGCACTGGGAGTGAAGGCTGCATGTCCTTGTCTCAGGCTTTTCTTTTCTAGGTAAGCTAAACGTGGTGGCTACAAAGGACTTTGGGGTGTCTCCTTCCTTGCTTTAGACTCTCTCTGTTTTTATCCGTTACAGAATTCTTACCTGTGAGCTGCTCTTTTTAACCAAGTTTTCCTTATCTGCAAATCAGTGCATACCTGTACCTGTTCATTCTTGTTTCTTTACCTCTGCTGAAGCTCCTATATCCTCTGCAATATTTTAAGTTCATGTTGTAGGCATGTACTGTGTTTTCTGTAGGAATGTACTAACTCTGCTTTCCAACAGGTGACTTCTTCAAGGATAATCTTCCAGAAGCAGATCTTTACATCCTTTCACGAGTTCTTCATGATTGGCCTGATGAAAAGATACATGTGCTCTTAAGCAAGGTATCAGCCGTTTGCAAGCCAGGTGAGTTTTTTCATCCTGTGGGCTAAAAGGTGTGTTAGTGCATAAACGTGAGTAATCATAAATTCTTATTAAAAACATATGCTTCTGTCCAATTGTAGTAGCCTTTGCTTGAATGTCTGTTTGCATTACAGTAATTCCTACTAAGAAAAAAGGAAACAAAGCTTCTAATAAAACCATATTAAACAAATGCTTACTAGACTTGCAGGCTTCACATACAGCTGTCGCCTCCCCTCTCTCTGCCATGCCCAAACTTTCTCACTAAGCCCTGTATCATCATCAAATAACTAAGCATGTGCTTATTCATATACATACAAGTAATCCAACTAAAGTTCTTTCAGGTTCCTTTGTGGTAAACTGAAGTTCAGCACTACTTTGTGCACAAATTTAATAAGAAATATGTAGGCTTCTTTTTCCTGCATTTGAATCATAGAATATTTCAAATTGGAAAGGATTTGTAAGAATCAAGTCCAACTTCCTGCTCCTCACAGACTACCTAAACTATATGACATAGAACATAGTCCAAACATTCCATGAACTATTGACAGGCTTGTTGCTGTGACAGCTTCCCTGGGAAGCCTGTTCCAGTGACTGACCACCCTGTCAAGTGGAGAACATTTCCTAATGTCCAGTCTGAATCTCCCCTGATGCAGCTTCATTCCATTTCCTTCTGTCCTGTTGCTGCTCACCAGAGAGACAGCAGCCTTACCCCCTCCCCTGCTCCCCCTTGAGGAAGTTGGAGATGGCAGTGAGGTCACTCCTACCCTTCTCTTTCCAAGCTGAACAAACCAAGTGACCTTAGCTGCTCCCCATAAGTCTTGCCCTCAAGGCCTTTCACCATCTTGCTCACTCTGCTCTGGACACCCACTAATTGTTTGGTGTCCTCGTTGTATTGAGGCACCCAATACTGCACTGAGGTGGGGCCACACCTGCCCAGTGTAGGGTGGGACAGTCACCTTCTTCAACAGACCAGCTATGCTGTGCTCCATGCACCCCAGGACATGGTTTTCCATTTTGGCTGCCAGAGCACTCTGACTCATATTTGGACAGTATTAAAGACCAAAGGAAAAGACAAAGAAGAAAAGCCTGACTGCTAAAATCAGCTGATTTCTTTAATCCAATAGGATTAACTGTAGCTATGAAGTTTGATTCATATGAGAGCACTCAAAATGACATCTAGGCTGTAAAGTGTAATACTGTTTATAAATTGAAGTAAAGGTCTGGGTGACTGTCTTAATCTTCTTATGCAAAGGTGGGGGTATGACAGATGCTTACAGAAGTTGCATGATTCAAATGGAAACTGGACTGAGTTGAAGAGCGTAGTCAGGAAGTGATGTGGACCTTCATTGAAGTGGAGACACTGCTCGAACCTCCCACTTCACTTTAACAATTAAACGTTTGCTTTCAGGAAGAGATGACTGAAAGTAAAGTTCTGTCACTGATTTCCACTGAAGACCAGTAAAACACTGGTCTGAGGGATCTCTATAATGGTGTCTGAACAAAATACTAAACTTGAAGCTAGCACTAGTTTACTGAACCACTTTTGTTTTGGAAATGCAGGAAGTGCCTTGCTAGTGGCAGAAATTGTGCTTGATGAAGAGAAGACACATCCTCCTAGAGCTGTGCTGCAGTCTCTCAGTATGACAGAAGGCAAGCAGAGAAGTGGCTCAGAATATAAACAGCTACTGGAGAAATACGGATTCACAAATGTACAAATTAAGATCACAGGAAACTTTTTAGATGCTGTTTTGTGCTTCAAGAAGAATCTGTCACCGTAGCATGCCCAGAAGCAACTGGGATGCTGAGTTTTTACAACACTTGTGCATTATGCCCATCATCAGCCAGCCCATGCTGTCAGTTCAGGGTTGTTTTGACCCTTTATCTAAAGCATAGTTGTTGCAGTCCAGCTTTTATTTGAGGCCTGTAACTTCTGCAGCAGTGAGTTGTATACATTTGAAAAGTGTCTGGGGCAGGCTGAAATTCCTATGTATTAAAAGACCTTCACAGCCAGTTCTTTTGGCTAGTGTGCAGACCATATTAAGCTTAGACTTGACATAGCTGTGTAGCATGGCAAGTTAAAACTACAAGCGTTTGTGAGCCACATTAATACCTTTGTTTTATTGGAACGTAAAGAGAATTCTCCTTCTGCAGTGTATTCAGTCATTACTGCTCATTTTTATCAGAAACAAAAAAATAAAAATACATTCTCTACCATTTGATTTGGGGATGTTAGTCCTCTTTTTCACTTTTTTGTGGGGCTTTATCCAAAAACATCTGAAGGATACCCTTTTTTAAGCACTTTTTCTGCAGGCAAATGTGAAAATAGGACTAAGCTCAAACATGTTCCTACAGCAGCTATAATGTCACAGAAACTTCAGCAGCCTCTGACCTCCAGCCACAGTGTATACCCAGACAGGCTGCAGTTGAGAGCTGTTCCTTATTGCTTCCTATCAGTTTTGGGGTTTTCTGAATATGGTTAAATGGCCATATGTGATTTCTGTCTCATTAAATGAGATGAATTTTAGGATTTATGTATAAATTCTCTTATGAAGAAACTCCTATTTTTAATTTCTTATTTCAATCTTTAAATTGAGACAGACATGGATCCCATATCTTCAAGTAATTTGTCACTAATGCTACCTCTCCTGATGTTTATTTTTTTATTCTCTTAAGAAATTAAAAATAGGAGTTTGTCTCAATTTAAAGATTGAAATATGAAGAGACATGGATCCCATATCTTCAAGTAATTTGTCACTAATGCTACCTCTCCTGATGTTTATTTTTTTCCCTGATATGTCACTGATACTGTTTTAATTTAAAGTGTACTTTGTAGTAGAAGCCTTTCTGGAGATTAAAGTTTCACTTTCAAACTAGCTTTCTCCTCTATCAGTTGTGAACTTCTTGCCTGTCGTGGTTCTACAGCAATAATTGCAATAAGCCAGTGCAAAAGAGGTTGTGCCTGTGCTGAATCACCAGCCTCAGCAAATTAAAAGAGTTGATGAGCAAGGTCAAGAGTTGCATCTGCCAGGTAGACTCTGTCTTAATGTTACTTAATCAGAAGTTACTTTGCTCTTTGAGCACTGAGTAAAGCAAAAGTGCCACAGTGAGTCAATTCACCATGAGGAACACGCTTACTACAGAGCATTTCAGCTGTACAAAATCAGGGAAATGTCAGACTTCTACCTCATTGGAGTTCTTAATTTTTAGCAGAAGGTTTTTATGAATGAAAACTTGACTGATCACAGACATTTAAAGTGATAAGGCAAAACATTCAACAGCTCACTGAATTTAAAATGTTTCATTTCTATATGGACATGAAGCTTGCCATTATGCTTTACAGTTCTATGTTTAGAGAGTCTCATTCTGGCAATCAGATGTTTCTCCATACATAGTTACTCATAAAGTTCATAATGCTATTCTTAAAGCTGCTCTAAGCTGCTTGAGTCAGAAGATTTCAATCTTGAAGTTGGTACACCTGTAACTGTCACAGCCTGTGCCTCAAAGTAGTATGTATCTGAGTGTAAAATTTGAATGGAATGTTGTTGGCTACCACACAACCACAGCATGCTCTGTGAGTATGCACCAAGCCTCAGTCCCTTGGCCACGTTCTCTGTGGTAATGCACCACAGCTTTGTGCTCTCAGGGCAATTAAGCATTGGAGCAGGTTACCCACAGAAGTTGTGGAATCCCTGCCCTTGGGTTTCATGCTCTGAGAACAAAGCCCTGAACAAGCTGAGCTAACTGTGGAGCTGCCTCCAGCAGCAGGAGGTTGGACTAGAGATCTCCTGTGGTCCTATTTCAGCCTAAACTGTTCTACAGTCGTTTGGCATAGCCCAGTGATCTGACAAATTATAAACTCATCTTCTCTCATTAATGCCCAAATTGAGTTTTTCAGATGCTGTGGAGGAAGCTGGTGTCTGTTGCTGACTGGTAGAAGAGGTGGATTTAACAGTGTGACACTGAAAAGACTGCCCAAGCAATATGAATAACCAAGCAAAACTTGGGCCTGTTCACTAATCAACATAGGAAGAATAAGGACTGTTTTTAAAAACAGCTGAACTTGTGGCAGTAAAGCCTGTAGCTTTTGTGTTGCTCCTTAGGAAGTGGCATTCAGCTCTGCCTTCCTGAGGATGCTGTCTTTCACCCACCTTCTGCCTTAACAGTTCAGAGGAAATGCAATGTACAGGAAACAATATTTTGAGGTGGACAATTTGGGGTTAACAGAATGATACATAAGAGAAACAAGAACTTCAGCAGTTCTTCACTGAATGCTGAGGTAAGAATCTCGAAGCTAGAAAGAGAAGTCTGTAAGAAGAGACACAACTTGCCTGGCTGTCCTAGCTCCATGACTTTGATGTAAATTTTTTGACCTTGTTACAGCTATTGACAGTACTTGTGGCTGGAAAAAGTACTGGGACAGAAGCAAAGGGTAGTGTGTCATCTGAGCCACCCAGCACAAAGGCTTAGGAAGAGCTATTTAATGGCTAAAACCCCTTTGTGTGAACTCTCAGTTCAGTTTTGGATGTGTTAGCTGACTCCTGGATAGCGGAAGCATTTAATGTGAAGGTTTGTTTTGGTATTAGAAAAGGTTTTGGAGGACTGGCACTTCACACCTTTTTTTTTTCCTCCTCCTATCTTTTTGCTGTAAATAATGTCCTTGCTAAACAATGGTAATCTGCATTAGACTAATTTAGAAAAGACTGTCATGGCCATTAATTTTTGTCTCCTATAAAACCGGGGCCAAAATTTCTTCAGCAAAGTATGCTTCCTGAAAGGGTTGGAAGATAGCTCTGTTTCAGTCCTTTTCATGGAGAAATTTCAGCTACATTAATAAATCTTCATTAACTGCAGAGAGAATTTTTTTTTCTTTTTCCCTGTACTAATTTAATTTACTGTGTCTAATTTTTGAAGGTGTTCTTCCCATACTGGTTCAGCTTTTAGAGTATATTTTTCCAGATTACCCTGATGTTATCTGGAAACCCCAAATAGCTTTCTGTGGTGAATTATGATGACCATTCTATTTGTGTCCTCCTTTCAAGAGCATACAAAATTTGGACACTGTCTTCGAAAGCTGTAGTATAAAATTTCTTTTTAGAAATGATAGTCCTGCATTACTCTACCTAGCAGGGTTTGCTGTGTAACCAGGAACAGCACGTCCCCGGCCGCTCTCTTGAAGGCAAAAAAGAGAATCACATGGGAAGGAGGGAGGGAGTAGAAACCACTGAATCATAACAAATGGGCCTCATCACCCTGATTTTACAAATTGCAGAATGGTAGGGGTTGGAAGAGAACTCTGGAGATCTAGTCCAACCCCCCTGCCAAAGCAGATTCACCTAGGGCAGGCTGCACAGGAAGGCATTAGGGCAGGTTTTCAAAGTCTCCAGAGACGGAGTCTCCACAACTTCTCTGGACAGCCTGTTCCAGTGCTGTCACTCTCACAGTAAAGACATTTTTTCTGATGTTGAGATGAAACTTCCTGTGTTCGTTTTTGTCTGTTGCCCCCCATCCTATCACTGGGCATCACTGAAAAGAGCCTTGCCCCATGCTCTTGGCATCCACCCTTCAGATATTTATATGCATTGATAAGATCCTAGAAGATTTAGATACCTAAATATTAGGCATTCAGATTATCTAGTCTTCTGCTCCCCAATCAGTAGAAAAGCAGGCATTTTCAGAGGAGGATTCATCTCACCTATCTCTCAAAGGAGATTTCTTGGTTTTCCTACAAAAAGTGGTTTTCATGGAGGATAGAGCATACTGAAGAGGGGAAGCTGGAATGCAGCTATCTGATCTATGGGTGACTGAATCAGGGCAGAAGAGTTCGACTGGACAGATGACAGATTTCAGGCCCACCTCAGACATGGCTGGCTTTTTGTTTGAGGCAAACCTGTGCCACTGGTTCATCAGGGTAGTTGTCTTGAATTTGCATTTAGTAAAGTAGCTGATGCTACAAGGAAGAAATGGGAATTTATTAATAAGCTGTCAGAAGGACTTTCCTGACTTCTGATAGTTAACACCGAGGTCTCAGTATCCACAGATCTGTCTCTTTGAAAACCATACTGTAAAGTTTACTTTCTATCAACTGTTAAACGTCTGAGGTGCATGGGTAGGAATGGCTCTGAGGAAATTGTCTGAAGGGTCAGAAGGATATGGATGTTATGTAGTACTATAGCAGTATTAAAGTCACTGTGAAATGTTGCTACTTTGATCTGGTTTGTTGGCCTCCTACCCCCACTCTGCCAAACGAAACCACCACATAAAATGGAAGACAACAAGTAAAATTCTCATTTTGTCAGTAGCCCTCTTGTCTTTCTTTACCCCTCATGGGTTTGAAGATGGAGGAGGAGGCTGTCTGTAAACAGGTTCTGCTTGCATCCCTGTCAGTCCCACCACAAAGACCTTGCTTCCTACAAAAATAATGTACCACAGTAGCTTCTCTGCTTCTGTAATGCTTGCTATCCATCCGCCGTTGTGTCTGCTTGGTGCCATTTCAGCGTGAACGTGAGGCAGTGATGTATCCCAAAGGGGTGTGACTGCTATCCCTGGCTGAGTGTTTTCCATAACCCTCGTGCCAAGTCTACAGAAGTCACCCCCTCTTCCCTGGAAACAGAGGTGTGACTCAACGTGTGGGTGTTTGAGCCCTCCGCAGTGTGGAAGGGAATTCCCTGTGGTTTGTGAGAGGAGGGCATTACACATTCAGCAGTGGATTACTCATTTAATAGCAGAGCAAATCCATAAATGATAAGTGAAATCACCCATGTCTTGTAATTTGCACCCTTACCTATGGTAGCAGAAGTTCTCTTGCCTGATAATGGATCATTACCATTGCATGCATATTTTTTTTTAAATTAGGTGGTGGGATTTTGCTGGCTGAAATGGTGTTGGATGATGAGAAGAGCAGGAGCACAGCTCTGCTACAGTCTTTGAACATGCTTGTGCAGACAGAGGGGAAGGAGAGAAGTGGCTCCGAATATCGACACTTACTGGAGCAACATGGATTCACAAATGTTAAAATCAGACTGACAGGAAACTTGTTAGATG
Organism: Merops nubicus; assembly: GCF_000691845.1. NCBI lineage: Eukaryota > Metazoa > Chordata > Aves > Coraciiformes > Meropidae > Merops > Merops nubicus. The sequence goes on from NW_008595544.1 coordinate 28,456, forward strand.
TCATCCTCTGTGTAAAGACCTAGGAAAAAAATGGATTTAGTAGTAAAATCTGGATGTCTCTAGTCATGTTTGATGTTTTGTAGTTATGCAAATACATTCTTAGTTTCCCATCATTATCATAAACAAGAAATATTATGTCAACTTCCTTAAGTTTTAAAAAGGGGGAGATATTGATTGCATTTATTCTGAACTTAAATAAAATGATGCTAGAAGATTTGATGGCAGCAATACTGTGGCTGCACACCACCTGTAGCACCCTCAGAAACCAGCCTTCAACCACAAAGGGTGTCAGCAGCCCTGCGCAGCATTCACGTTGCTGAGGAATCTGCTTCTTCGTACAAGGTGCAATCAGAATAGTCCAGTTTTCAGACAAGCACACATTGCTTTGCCCCCGTTTCAGGAGGTTACTGAAGGTATCATCTGAACATTCCATCACCATCCACTTTAATACCACTTTATGCTACACTCTCTGCTGTAAATAAACATTCTCCAATGAAGTCTGGAAATTGCTACTGCCATGGTGTAGTCAAGATTGGAAACTGAAGAATAGGAGCAGCAGCTTGTCAGGAGAGTCCAGACAGACTCGTCTGCCTTCTGTGAGGTTTGTAGAGAGTTGCATAAAAGTGCAACTTTCATCTGCAGTTATAATTGGAGATGAAACATGGGAGCATCAGATTTGGTTCAAGAGCATCCTTCTTTTTAGCCCTGCTTAATTTGTGAGCTCTTATGAAAGTGGATAGCAGAATATGAGATTAGGTAGAGGAAAGGAAAAAAGCATGACGTTAAAGGGAAAAGGATTTCTTCCAGTCGGGTGCAACTGAGGTGAACGAGAGAGGACAGCTGTTGATGGAACAGTTTCATGTCACAAAGGTTACCTGTGGTGTACTTTTATTTTTAAACCAACAACACTTCAGAGTCCCATTTTTAATCTGCAGAGAATTTTACAGGGGAAAGAATCCCAACCTTGCGTGCAGTGTGTTGCGCTATGAGAGCATTAACATTCAGTTACGAGCTGAATTTGAAGACAGATATCACACTGATGAGCTGCACGTGCCTGCCTGGGAATGCTCAGCCCAGCCTTCTGTCCATCACCTCCCAGCGAGGGTCCTGGACCGCGGCACGGGCCGGGTCCTGCCTGGCCCCGGGAGCCACCTCCCTCTATGTTGATTTCGAACGTCAAATAGCACAAATTTACTGCCTGTCTTTTGATGTACACAAACGGGTGTAAGTGAGGCGTGACAGGTAGCGTGTCGTGCTGCAGCAGCGGCGAGGGTGATGCCTGGGCCCTCTGAGGGCAGTGCTCTCATTCTGAAACCCTGCAGAGTACACGGGTGTGTAAGCAGCGGTTTCAGACTCCTCAGCTACTGCAACTTTGTGGTTCATGGGTCATCTATTTAAAAAAAATAAAACGTTTGTCTTTATTTACTTTTGTAGCAACCATCCATCAACAGTGAAAGCAATAGCAAAAGGTGCGTGTAAACTAATGCCCTCCAGCTAGAACTATTTCAAGACTTAATTTAGAAAGAATAATTTCAGACAGAAGTTTGGCCATTAGGTCAAAGTTTCACTTTTGGCATACAATAAAATTAGCAGAAATGACAGAGACCAAGACTGTCTTGATAGGGGCAGAAGCCCTGCTCTGAATGCCTGATTGGGCAACTCCAGAAGAACTTTTCACAGCATCTAACTTTGGAGTGCCCACACAAGAAGCTGGGACCACACTTCTCCACTGTCCCTCCACAAAGCCATGGTCACGTTCTTTGGCAGTTTAGGGTGTTGGATCAGTTCAGTGACAGAAGAGCACAGCGATGGGATACCTGGGAAGCGTGAGGAGGAGCAGACGGGAATAAAACCCGAAAAGGAGGAGACGCCCTCAATCAGCATTACCCTGAGGCTAGTGAGCACGGAGCAAAGCCCGCTGGTGCCCAGGGAGTGCCGCAGACCCGCTCCCCTCCACCCAACGACAGGGCACCCGGGGCCCCGCGCAGAACGCACTCCGTCCCGCGCTGGCCTCCAACAGGCGCCACCGAAAGAGCTCCCCCGCTGGCCGGGCTGTGCCGCTGTCT
>NW_008595545.1:0-15999 GCF_000691845.1 Merops nubicus
GCCCAGCCCAGGGGTGCCTGTGAAGGGGCCCCAGCTGGGTGCCCGGCCAGACCCTGCTCTGAACCCCACGGGAGCCTGCAGCTCCCAGCCACGGGCAGCTTCATGGGCCAGGGTGTAAATGTCTCCACGAGAGTGAGATCAGGCCCGGCCAACCTAAACCAAAAACTCCTTCTGGCCGGCAACGAGAGTGAAAACACCACATGACCTTTTCAGGGCACGCTGGGGTTTGGGGTTAGCAGGAGCAGCAGCGAGAGCTCTGCAGGCGGCGGGGCCACCGACCTGTCGATGAAGTAGCCCAGGATGGGGCTGCCTCTGTCGACAGCGGGCTGCTTCCAGGAGACTATCACGTAATCCTTGTTGGCATCAAGGCACTGCACGTCCAGAGGCGCGCCCGGGGCACCGGGGATTTCGGCGTCGGCATCTGTGGGGAGGGAGAGGCAGTTCCCAGGGAGAGCACGGCCCCCCCACAACCGTGGAGCTTCAAGGACCAAACTCTGCTCCTCCCGAGCCAGACAGACAGCCCATCGCTGCCCTCAAAAAGAGGAATATTTGTTCCAAACACATAGATTTGGTTTTCTATTGCCAGAGTTTTTCTCTTTGCCACATTTACAAGCGTTTAACACGTTTCAGTGTACTGTAAGTGCAACTCACTTAGCATTGCAAATGAAGCTAATAACATGCACGCAGGTTAGGGAGCTGCCAGAGACAGGGCCTGGCGGGCTGTGTATCGACCAGCTGAGAGGCTGACACCTTGCCTTGCAGCCAGGCAACAGCCCAGTCACAGGTACTTCCCCTCGATGTGCAGCACTGAACTGAACACCCCCTCCCCACACACAGCCCTTCAGTGCCTGCTTTCGGTTAGCTGCAAGCTGCAAAAGCACCAAGCCCTTCTGAAGCTGAGTTATATTACACAGTTGTGATCAGTGTGGAGTATAGCCCTCATCAGGATGTTCTCATCAGTGTTCCTCTCAGGTGTTTACCCCAAATCTGGGGCTGCTGGTGCCAGGCAGTCTGAACTCCAGCATCAGCTTCTGGATGTATCTGAAGCTGTAAAAACCCGCGCAGGGCAGCGGGCAGCATTGCTTCCCACACAGCCAGGGGCTGCTTTGTGAGATGGGGTAATTTTCACACACAGAAAAATAACCTTTGTGGGAAGACTTTCAAAGAAGAGAGGCTGTTTCTCTGCAGAGTAACATCCATTTGTACCATTACATGCCACATTCTTCAAGCCCTATTGTGAGCTACTTCTGAAGAAGAGCTTAGACAAGAAAGATATCTACCTGAAGAAAACAGTATTTTGCTAAAAAACCATTCTTCATACATTCCCTCTAAACCCCAGTTGGGCAAACACACCAACTGGCTAGCAAGACACTCTGCTGAAGGTCATACCTGCACTGCTGAAGAGCTAACAGGAATAAGGGTGATCATTTATTTATGTGGCAGCACAACTTAAAACACAACAGACAAATCCTGTTTCTTGCCTCAGATGCTCATTCCAGTGAGTTTTTCTTCAGGTGAAGCAAACATCTGCTTCAGTCCTAGTGTGAGTAGGCTGTTGTCCCACAGCTCTGCTGGACTGGCAGCACAGTGCCCTTCTGGGCATGGCCTCAGAGCCAGGAATTCCCAGAGCCTTTTGCATTAGCACTGCACACTGCAGCTGCTCTCAGCAGCTGGGACAGATATAGAACCAGCAGGAACCCGATAGCCACGGCTCCTTTTAAAGAAATATTTCTCTAAAAGAAATTCAAGGAAGTTTTTCATGGTGCAAGGAAACAATGAAACTACATTTTAATTCTACATTTCCAGAGAAACTGCATTTTAATTCTACACTTTGCTGCTTTACTTTAATGACTCAGAGAATGGTGAGTCACTGGCAGACAACTCCAGAGATCTCCTAGTCCAAACATGGCTCAAAGTAGGTTCAGTCAGAGCTGGCTGCCCAGGACTATGCCAAATCAACTCTTGGCTATCTCCAAGGATGGAGACTCCACAGCCTGCCCAGGTAAAGTCTTGCAACCAGCCTTGCAGTAAAAAACGTGGTTTCTTTAAATGAGCTTTTTTCCTGTATTTTGTGTCCATTGCCTCTGGTCCTGGCTCTGTCCTCTTCACTCCATACACACATGGATAAACTGCCCCTAAGCCCTCTCCTCTCCAGGCTGAGCAGCCCCAGCTCTCTCAGCCTTTCCTCATGTGCCCCAAGCCCTTAGTCACCTTCACAGCCCTTCTCTGGGCTCACTCCACTGAGTCCATGTCTCTCTCTTGTCCCAGGGAGCCCAGAACTGGACCCAGCACTCCAGATGAGCAGAGTAGAGGACACCTCCTTCAGTCTGCTGACAGTGCTCTTCCTACACTGTCCTTCTTTGCAAGGAGGGCACATGTTCACCTTGGTGTCCACCAGGACCCCCAGAGGCTTTTCTGAACGCAGCTTTCCAACCAGTCAGCCCCTGGCTAACACTGGTACATGAGATTATTCTTCCCTAGCCACAGACCTTTGTGTCTCCCTTCCACTGTACTTTTTTCCTGCATTGTGTGTTATAGAGAATGCCTCAAATGGTGCATAAAATTTTGGTCAAAACAGTGTGGTTCAGTTAGCAGAGAGATCTTGACAAAAATACATTTTAAGTTGTTATGTGGATTTATCCTCTTCATGACTCATGTTCAGTATTATTCACAGGCTGGAACTGAGAAAGAGTAGTGAAGTTAGATTTCCTCCTTGGAATGCATCTAGGGTTCAGAAGTCTTCTAGCAAGTGACACCAACTATGAGCTAATGTGTTCAGTTTTTCCAGACAGCAATTGGAAGCTACATTGCTACAATCTTTTAACAGAAAATGATCATTCTATTTTTACTGGGGAAAAAAAAAAAAAGGCACCTGGAACATCTGAGACTGCTTTAGCCAGCACGTTTCCCCCTTTCCCACAGCAAGCGTCCTGCAGAAGGCAGGGCCCTACCTCGGACAAAGACGTAGCTGCTGTACTCCTCGTAGTAGTCGCCCATGGCCACGCGCAGGGTGTAGAGCCCCTCGTCCTCCTTGTTGGCGTGGGGCAGCGTCAGCGACGCCCGCTCCCCGCTCCAGCGCGGCTGCACCCACTGCGAGGGCGAGAGCAGCACACCTGGGGGCAGAACCTGGCTGTAGGGACAGGCTGGGTCTGCTGAGGAGCAGGCCCCGAGCACTGAGGGTGTATCAGGACTGACTGCAAGCGCACCAGAGACCATACTCCCATGGTGCCACCTTCTGTCTCCAAATGCGATCACCAATCGCAGCCGGGCTCCTCCCGTGCCAGTTTTGTCTGTTTTCAAAGTGCAACTGCAGAAAGCAGCAGCTTCTCTGTCAGCTGCTGCACAACACGTCTGTGCAATGGCTGAAGAAACGTCTTGGCATAGAACTAAAGGGTAAGAGCTCTGTGGGCTGTGTGGATGGGCCACACAGATGTTGGAGCTGACTGAAATGCTCCTGATTGAAGGGGGTTTTTAAGAAAGACAAAATCCCTAGAAGACATTGGCACAGTGCTTCCTCAGCTTTCTAACTCTGCTACAAAATGCTCCATTTTGAAAATCTTTTAACTGAAAGAGAGGAAACATTCCTGTTTGGGAACCTGAGAATGTGATGACCAACCCACAACACTCAGGTAAGGCAGCAAAGATTTGCAGGAGGGAGGTTTGTGTCTCCCCCTGCCAGGCGTCCTCACCGTTCCGGTACCACTGGATGTCTGGTGTGAAGCGCTTGATGTCGGGGCTGATGACGACGGTGCAGCCCAGGCTCATGGTCTCCCCTTCCCTGCCAAAGGCCACCCCAAACGTGTCCACAAACTTGATTTCAAACCTGGAGGCGTAGCCATGAGGGGTGACTCCAACTGCAGGGGAAGAAAATCCAGCTCTTTACTCTTTCCTTCCTTTTGCCACAGGAGTAGGGAGCAGAAGTACCCACTGGTTAGGAATTACAAGCTCAGGTGAAGTTTAAGGTATAAATAGGAACAATATCTGTTCAGCCATCACCTTCAGAGGTAACTGCAGTGTTAAATAATCCAAGTCCCAACTGCCACAGAGCATCAACTGTTCCTTTACTCATATAACTCTAGTTCTTACTGCTGGTTCATTTTATCAGGGGGAGGCTCCTGTAGCATTTTGTTCCAGAATTTACAAAATTTCAGGTCCAGTCTTTTATCATTTCATCAAAAGGTTTGGTTTACAACTTAAAAAGACTTCATTTATCATTAATGATTTGTTCAGGTCAAGCTGATCTTTAGCTTATGTACTTCTTTCTCTTTACCTGTTTTAACTCTTCACTCTATCCATCTCCAGGGCAGTTGTGTCCACTCAGCTTTCATTTTTTATAAGCTAAAAAAGACTTTTAGGCTTCTTTATTATTATTTAATATACCCATTAATATTAAACAAGCTCTCCATTCCCCCAGGTGCTCAGGTGGCCTGTTCCTGAGTTGTGCAGTATTCCAGACCAAATAGCCTCAGTGCCTGACACTTGTGTTGACACACGTGCCACAGGGGCCTCAATGGCTCTTCTGAAAACAGCTCAGCTGATAAATCCTTCATTCCCATTTTCCTTCTCCTCATCTGCCCTGCACTGGTAGCTCTCAGTGCCCCCTGATCAAGGAACATACACAGAGCCTCACCTTCCTTTCTGTAACCCAGGTTCTCTTGGGAATGAGTCTCCTCACTCTTTGTAATGCCGTGCACACTCTTGGCTGCACTATTTCAGAGCTCTGGTGCATAAAGCCAGCTCGTGTGCCTTTGCAGCACATCCCTGGCACTCTCTGTGCTGCTACAACAAGAGGAATGTCCCCAAGTCTCATCTGTGGAGCCTTCCACGCATGGGGCCCCCTGGGCACCTCACCCACATCAGTGGATTAACACCACGGAACTATCTGTGCAACACTGCAAATCACTTCAAAATAAGGTGAAACAAGCTGCAATTTCTACCTTGATATACCCCAAAGATTCAAACTGAGGTCTGGCTATGTTGTGTTTTCTCTTTTCCATTCTCTGTGTTTTGCTTTTTCGTGTGTGGCACTGCACAGCAGCAGACAGGACTGGTTAAGTCAGCTGCTCTGCTGAAGGACAGGCACCGTGGGGTTTTCTCCAGGCCATGTTTTACATGCTGCAAAAGAGGAAGTGTCCCTCTTTCTGACAGATTGGATTCCACAGGGACGTGTAATATTAAAAGGCTATTTCTTAGATAAGCAAAGAGCCACACGCCTCGGGGGCAAGGCTGTTCTGCCCTGCAGGCAAAGCTGCCATCTGAGACTGCAGAGCTTTGTAAACCAGACCTGCCTCCCTTCTGAATCATGCTGCCAGATATTCTGCTTAGTCATTTGTCCTCATGTCACAACTGTAAATGTGTCAAACGAATGTGTGCTGCAACTTACAGCCCAGGGACATGGAAAGGCTTCCAGAGTGCAGCAGACTTGCATCGATTTCTCCTTTGTACCCTAGGCAGAAAAAGAACTCCCGTCACTGTCACCAAGTGGTGAAGGCTCTCTGAGCCACAAAACCAGAATGGGTAACTGCCTCTTAGCAAAAAACCCCAAGGAAATGTTCTCCAAACCTACTCTTCACCACGAGGGAGGCGTAAGCCGAAATTTCTCCTTTCACATTCATCGCAGAGGCTCGATACTGAGCAGTGTCATCAAAGTCACACCTACAAGGACAGAAAGGGTTAGGCAGGGCAGCCTCTGCCCCCTGGCATGGCCTCTCCTGTGGGTCAGGCTGAGGAAACCCTCTAAAATCTGGGTAAAATCCATGAAGAAGTAAAATCCTGGGAGACAGACACACTGGACTAATTATAGCCATCAAGTTTTTCTCAGTGTTAAAAATCCAGTGTTGGAAATTAATGTCTCCTTTCAAATATCACCTACAGATTTGAGACAGAGGATACAGCAGAAGCAGGGAAAAACTCTCTGACATTTATCTATGTTATCTCTAATTTACTAACTCCTACAGAGGGATGCTGAACATGGAAGCTATAGAAATAGTAGATATCATAAAATAATTCCAAAGGATACCTACCACTACCTAAATTATCAAACCTAGATTGTTCCTGACTGTCAAATCAGGTGATTAGGGCTCGTGTTTTCAATGGTTTTCAATGTAAAAATTCCCATTTTTTGGATGACTCCTATTAAAGGACTTTCTTGTGTGTGAGTGAGGGCATCTCAGTTCTGTTCCTCATCTCAGTAAGAATTTAGTACTTTGCTATGTTTGGAAAACAGCCAAGCCACATATTTTCACCCCAAACTAGACTTTGTCTCATGTTTAACTGTACAGATGCAGCAGAGAAATGGAACAAGTCACCAGGAGTGTCCACACGTGTCTGACTGCCACCCAGGACACAGTAACCCAGACTGCTCACCCGGGTGAGTGACACGCCCTGTGCAGAAGGCCAGACCCGCTCCCCGTGCAGCAGAGCCCCCAGCCCGGCTCTGCAGAGCCCGCGGCTCCCCCGGCAGGTGCAGGAGCCAGGCCCGCCCCTGGGGGAGCCCTTACGTGCTGATCTCCAGCGAGTGCAGCCCGTAGCGGCTCTCGATGCTGTACTTGCCGGGGTGAGCCTGCACGTCGATGGGCACGTTGTTCTTGTACCTGGGGAGAAGCAAAGCAGCATGTCCCAGAGGGAAGGGTAGAACTACACACTTTAAAAAGTCAAGTGCTTGGTGAATGAAATGGAACCTCAGTTTCTGCACGTTTCTCCTTGCCAAACTGCAGTCTAATTTCCTGGGAAGATACCAGGTATCTCTGGAGCTTAACCTCTTCCTCTTTGACTCACCCCTGGGGGATTTTGTTTTCTAATTAAAAGGAATGGGATGAGAATTGGTTTATATCACCATGAGCCTCATGTTACTGCTTGTAAAGGAATGGAGGATTTGCATGAGCAACATCTCAGAGCTTTGTGAATTGCCAGGTGACAACCCTGCAGCATCCCTACCCCCTGGGTGGTGCACACATTTCAGTCTGGGTATTGGATCTGATTCCAAAATCTGCACAGTCACAAAAATGTCAGGCAGATGGTTAACTGTTTTTGTTTACTTGCACAGTTCTGTTGATAGAAGCATCATCTTTCTGGTAGAGTGAGGGATGTGGCAAAGGCTGTGCTACCCAAACTTCCCTGCCTTCAGAGGTGCACACCAGGAGTGTGTTCTGGGACAGGCAGAAGTTCCCTGGTCAGAATTCCCAGTAAGCAAACCAGGAACAACCCAGTACTGAGCAGTGGTGAACTGGCACTAACTTCTGCATTTCTGTAAACTCTTGAGACTCACAGAGGCTGAGTTCAGTGGGTCATGGCAGACCCTCCCTCTCCAGCTGGTGCATACAAGCTCACTCTTCTGGACAGTACATGGTGTAAGCAAGTAGGTGCTGGAGTGAAGCCTGTCTCCAGCAAGCACTGGTACCAGGGGCCAAGCTGGCAAGAGGAGGCTGACACCAATACCACTGATACCCAAACCACACCAATCTGCATTCACTGCACTGGGAATTGATCTGAGGTCTGTAGAGAATGTTTCCCAAGACAGTGTCCTGTCCTCCTTCAGCTGTGTCCCTGTGCTCCATAAGATATGTGTATAATGGAGGTGGAACTACAAGTGATGATGTGTAAAAGCATCTTCATCTCTTGCTTTGATGTAGCTCAAATAAACCTCTCTCTTTGTGAGTTGTACCAGATACCCAGGCAAAGAGCTTTGCTGCTTCATTCCAGATTTTAAATCTCTCATGATTTCCAGTCAGGAAAGGGAGCTGTTCTGCTCTCAGTGCCTTCCCTCACTTCACCAGACAAGTCAGTAATGGCCAATTCTACTTTTACCAGGAATATTATTAGTTTACTACATCTCAGGATGAAGCTATTTCCACAATAAATCTGAATATTGCCTTTCAGCACTTTCAGAGCTGTGGAATACAGAATATTTCCCTGGCTATAGGGATTTGGGCACAGTAACACATGGATCTTTCCAAGTGCCAAAGTGAGTGAGGATCATAAACCCTAACACTTTCCATCCTGACCTTCCCCTCAGCAAGCTCTCCATGAAAGGGACACAGGCAGCAAAATACTCTGTTCTGGACTTCAGACAGCTACAGAGGTGCCTGACCTCACGACAGATCTCCTGCTGCACTACCCTGGCTTACAGCACAGGGGTCCAGCAAGGGTCATGCACTTGCCACCTGCGAGCTACTGACCTGCCTGGGACACCTGGGCACCTTTATATTCCATGTAGTGTGTCAGATCTTTGGAAAACAGAATGGTGCCATCAGCTACTAGTATTTTCCAGGGAATATGAAACGCTGTGGAACAGGACTCGACTCCATAATGTCTCTAACATTTCTCCAGAGGGCTGGCAGCCCTTGCATCCTGTTGGCAGTGAGGGCATTCAGTGCAGAAACAAGCTTTGACTGAGTCCTGCCACCAGCCAGAAGACTTCCACTTCTTTTGTCTTCATTATCAGGGTAGTAGAAAAATAACTGGTTCCATTTTCACTTATTTATATTCCTCTACAGAAAGAATAGGGCTTGTGTGTTAGAAGGACCACTTGTTATTTCTGGAAAGGCAAATTCCAGCAGGGCCAAGTCATGAGCTAATGCTGGGCTGCAGCCTCCCACTGTCACTGCACACAGACAGCTTCTGATTCCTGCTCCTGGTTTCAGGTGTCCTGGGTTTTCCATGTCTGCCTCCAGGGGAGCCAGAGCAGCTGCCCCAGGCAGGGAAGTCTGACAGAGAGGAACTTCACCAAGCTTTGGCATTTCTCAGGGGCAGCATGAAAAGTCTCCACTGCTCATCCCCCCAAAAGGCTGTTTGGAACACACAGCTGGCACCCTGTCAGGAATGCTGGATGGGAGCTGGGGGCCCAGGCCAGCACCAGCCTGCACCTCAGGGCAAGGGCACCTGCTGCAGTGGCTCTGGACTCTTCTCGTGCCACTGCTAGCCTGTGGCAAGCTGAAATCCCTTTGGAATTCAGATGAAAGATGATGTGTAGTTTCCACCATCCACATTTAGCACTTGGGTGAAAGGTTGGTTCACAGGGAGAGCAAAAGGCAGGCAGCTGAAGTCTGGGGTTCACCACAGGAGGTTTCTGGGACGAGGAGAATCTCACCCAAAGTGGAAATGGCCCCAGCTCCCACGTTCCTGGTGGGCATGTTCCCTTTGTCCAGCTGAGGCCAGACCCAAAGGGTTTGGCTGGAATCCTCTCTAGGAGGAAAGTCCAAACAGGGCACTTGTAGCCCTGACATGACAGGAGAAAGGTGTCTGTGCAGAGCCTGTCAGTGTCAGGGTCTAAGGAGAGGGATGGAGTGGCTTCACAGCATCTCCTCTGGCCTGGCAGCATGCCTCTTAGCAGCACTGCTTACCAAGCCCTGAGATTAAGGGCTTTAAGATCTGAATAAACAGAGCCCATCAAGCAATTCAAGTAGTAAATAGTTAACTGGCACTCATCTTTTGCATCATGATGTAGTGGATGCTTTCTGTTGTCTCCACAAATAGAATCTCCCTAGGACTTATTCCTGATTAATGTTTGATGCTGAACACAGGCTGATTCTTCACTCATTGTATAAATGTACATGCATTTTATACACACATCCTAGAGGAACCTTTTAAATTAAATAATGGGCATCAAATCTGACTATATGTTTGGAAAAAAAGTTATTACCTATTATATTAACAACTTGATGGTACCTGTTTAGCATAAAACAGGTAAGAAAGATTAGCTCAATAAATGGTGAGACAGTAAAGCTTCACAAGTCAGTGTTAATTAAACTAAATTCAATTCTAGTCAGGGTAAACTTTAACCCAAGAGTCAAACTAGACCTTCAGCTATGACTAAGAGTGTATTTTGGAGCTTGTACTGGAAAGATTTAGCCCAAAGACCACTCAAATGAGCAGAAAGTTTCCAGCAGACTGCAAAGCTTTCAGAAGATTTGGATGGTGAGTTCAGGGAACCAGGATGTGTCTGCCATGAACACCCTGCCTCACCAGCCCCCTGCCTGCTCAGCAGCCAGGCCACTGCTCTCAACCACAGCACGTTTCAATGCTTCAGGGACACCAGTGGCTTCTGTAGACTAAACAGAAGCATTTGGAAAACATTATTTTAAAGGATAGTACTGGCAATACATTAAACTGCTATTTTTCCTTCATCAGCAGGCAGAAAGAATATCTTGGATGTCTCTAGAAAAAAAACCACCTATGCATTCCTATTGTTGTTACACAAAGTATTCTGCTGTTCAAGATTAAGTTTCCTTTTGTAGCAGGTGCCTTGAAGGGTCTTTGAGGGATTTATTTTTTACTGAACTTGTATCTCTGAAGAGAACCAAACCCCACCCTCACTGAGCTGGCCTCAGGCAGGGCTGTGTGCAGGCTGCAGTGCCAGGGCTGAACTCACCAGGTGACGCGGGGCTCCGGCCAGCCAGCCACGGAGCAGTGGAACCTGACGCTCTGCTCCTCCCAGACGGTGTGGGAGCGGGGCTCGATGACGAACTCGGGGGCGTGCAGCAGCTTGTCCTTGTTCAGCTTCCTGTGGAACGCCCGCGTCTCCTCCAGCTGGGGGAGGGACACAGTTAGCAGCTCCAGCGGCTGCACGGCAGGGTGCTCATGCACAAAGAGCACACTTTTCAGGGCAGGAAAACACAGGCCTTTTTTATTTGAAAATCCAGACAGACATGCTTAATGCCTGTATCCCACCTGCACACAGAAAGCAACTTTTTCACCTTCAGGACGTTCTCCTTCCAGCACAGCCAGGTTTGATCTTACTGAGGGGATTCTTTTTGTTTCCTTAACACTATTCCAAGTCAAACAATTTCTCACTTTTTTTGTTTTAAATTCAGAGTGAAAGGTGAAGTAGGTCTGGGACTCAGAGGCCTCCTGTGCTTGTGCTCTGACACAGGATCCCATAGGGCTGGGTGTCTCAGAGACCTGCTCCCAGCCCCTTCCTGCTGTCCCAGCTTGGCTGGCCACAGAGCTGGGGAAAAAAGCCCCAATATACTAAAAATCTTGTGTTCCAAACACCAAACTGTTTATTCTCTGCCCCAAACTCTCCCAGGTCTGGAGGAGGACAGGTCCCTGTATTGGGGTTATTAAAAGACAACAGCTCTCACCCTGCTCAGCCCTGTGCACACCGAGCAGTGCCAGCTCTCCTCACAGCTGGGGTGTCTCAGTCCTGGACAGGTTCTTTTGTCCTCAACGTTCATAAACCAGCAACTACTATCAGAGTACAACACAATTAAGCAATTGCCTCCTACATTTTGTTAACACACTCTGGAATGGATTTTATGTTTTTCTAACACAACAATGAGTGACATTGAATTTGTGACCTGTTGTAACTCCCAGGTCCTGGGGTACTTGTGCCTCACCAGGCACTCCTCCCTTACTTGTTCTTTTCCTTCCAAGTGCAGTCATTTCCACTGGCTGCTATCAAATTCCACCTTCACTTCTCCATTTCTGAGGCAATTTTGAACTTTTACCTTGTCCTTCTAAACATTTACACCCTTCCTAACCTTGTGCCATGAGGATATTTTAGAAGCTCGTCATCAATTCTTCTGCTCAAAACATTAATAAAGCTGCTAAATGAGACATATTCCCACTGGATATATTCTGCCAATCTGGTCATCACATATTTGTAACTATGCTCTGGGTATTCATTTTGAAGAAGTTGCACAACACTATCAAAGCTCCCCACAATTAGAGATGTCTTTGGCAATTCCCCCCCAAATTTACAGCCTGTGATTAGGATTCTGGAGTAAACACTTCAGAAAAGATTGTTCCCAGGCCATAAAAAGATCCAGAAACTACCTCAGCACCTTCTTACCAGTGAGATACTTACATTGGTGCCTTTCTCCTGTGCCCAGGAGCTGCCTCACCATCCAGGTGAAGGGCACTGTGCTGTGTAACTAGGTGTGGGCATCACCTAAGAGGTTCCTCAGCCCTCTTCTCCCCACCTTTCTCCCAGCACAACAGAAGCACTCCTGGAGCCCACCACAGGCACAGAGCCTCTTTTCTCATCACTGGCACCAAGGTCACGAGACTTTAAGCCACTGAAAGAACTTCCATTGAAAATACTTTGGTTTTTCCCCACCACCCCTGTGCCTGCCCAGGGTGTAACTCAGCCCTGCTGTGCCAGGCTCTCACAGGCCCTGAGCAAAGCCCCCCATGCCCCCAGCCCCACTGCCCAGCCCTGCCCCTCACCTTCTTCTCCAGGGCCACGCGCTCAGCAGACTCCCGCACTGCCACCTTCCTTGATTTTTTCTCATGATGTTGCTCTTCAGAAGCTGACTTGGCCACCTTGCTGACACTAACTCCTTCACCTGTGGCAAAAAGGTTCCTCTTGGCAACATAGGCAGCACTTTCCTTGATCCTTTCTTCCTCCGTGTCCGTGAGCCCACTGATGCTCACCTCCCTGGAAGAGGTGTCAAAAAGCAGAGCCCTGTTGGAAAAGGCTGAGAACAACTTCCACTGACCCTTCCCAGCACGTCAGCTGCAGCAGCCAGCCCTCCTTCAGAGGGTCCAGTCCTGTTTCCACACACACAGCTGGACGTGCCACTGCAGCCAGACCATTGTGGCACTGCTGGGACACCAGAGCTGCTGCAGTGCACCTACAATGAGTCCACAGAATCAGGCAATCACAGTTAGGGTGGGGAGGGACCTTTCAAGCCCATCCAGTCCAACCCCCTGCAGGGACAGGGACATCCCCAGCTAGAGCAGGGTGCTCAGAGTTGTGTCCAACCTCCCCTGGGATGGTTCCAGGGATGGGGCAGCGACCACCTCTCTGGGCAGCCTGGGCCAGGGGTCACCACCCTCAGTGTCAAACATTTCTTCTTTCTCTCTGGTCTACCTCCCCCTCTTTCAGTTCAAAACCATCACCCCTTGTCCTGTCACAACAGGGTCTGCTAAAATCATCATCCCAATTTTACCTTCCATGCCCCTTTTAAGCACAGGAAGGCAGCAATAAGATCTCCCCAGGGCCTTCTCTTCTCCAGCTCCTTGCCCTCAGGACTCAGCCTAGTCATCTGCAGTAGTGGTCCCCAGATGCTTTTGATCAACAGTATTAAATATTTAGATTTGCTAATAATTTCTTCCTGCTTCAGGCTTCCCAGATCAAAGAGGGACATGTTCCCCCAAACGATGACAGCACCAGAAACAGCCCACGGGACCATTTAAGAGCTGACTCTGCAGTCAAATCTCAGAGGTTTTGTTTGAAAACACTTAGAACAAACAACAGGACTGAACCCCAAATGGAACACAAACCATCTGCAGTTCTTTGGCATCAGCAAATGGTTCCCTGAGCCACATCCAGTGTCCATAGCATGGAGGGCATTGAATCAAGCTCTGGGTGGTTTATTATCTGGAATACTGGCTGGCTGTCCACACTGTTATCTTGCAAGGACTAGGCCAGGGGGTTAAGAAGAACAGCTGGAAGTGAGTAACCTGCACCAGGGAGGTTTCTTACAGCAGAACCTGAGGGCTCTGAAGTAGACCCAAAGAATGGGAATGGTGCCACTGCACTGAAGGTCACCCAGCAGCACGGGCAAGAGCTCCAGTGAGCCCATGGGAGGTGACCTTGATGAATAACTACTCCTTGGACACCCTGTGTGCCCATGGGAAGCAACACATCCCCTCCCCAGGGAACTGGGGATGACATGGAACACGCACAAGGCTCCCTGGGCTCCAGCTGCTATCTCCCAGCCAGAAATAACCACCCAGCAGAACGTGGCAGGCAGCACCCACAGCCCCAGGAGACAGCCCAGCCCTGCCAGGCCATGCTGGGCTGGGCACCCACGGGCCCTTTTCTGGATTTTTTAAACTAAATTTAAAAAAACCAAACTATCTGTGTCATTTTGGTGGCACAAAAGCACTCACAGCACTCATAGCTCCCTTCTTGCACGTGGTGACTCAGGAAGATGGATACCAACAACAGGAGACATAAGAACAGCAATGATGATGATGATGATGATGATGATGATGATGATGATGATGATGTAGGAATCCAACAGGATCTTTCAATATAAGATCCCAAAGTATTGCTCAGACATAAGTAAAGACATCACACCCCCTCAGATATGAGTGCATGCATTGCACAGAGAAGGAAAAGGTGATTCCTCAAGGTGCTAACACAACACATTGAGACCACAGGGGCTTGTAAACAATGTTCAGGAGTCCTGGCCATCAGTCAATTTGCAGCTACTGACCAACACTGTAAACTTCACTTTTATAGACCCAAGACACAATAAAACAGGAGGATATTTGTGCTCAAGGGCACAGGAGATGTGATGGTGAGCTGCAAAGGTACTGCTGCCCAGGCAGGAACACAGCTGGGATGCAAAGGCAGCATGGAGCCTTGAAAATGTGTTACTGCAATTTTCTGTGTGAGACATTTATGGATTCCTATCACAGGAGGTGTAGCTGAACCTCCAAAGCAATGGTTTAAAAAAGCAGCAGCATGTCCTTCTGCACCTTGGCTGGATCCAAGAGCAGTGAATCTGACAAAAATGTACAAGGGGTGAGAAAAAAAATGACACCAGGATAGTGGAAGGGAATTAATAAACCCCAGACCTGCTGGAGCCATCACAAGAGCATCACACACGCTCAGAAGGCCAGTGCAGTAACATCTCCTGCTGACAAGTGGGACCTGGTTCACACAGAGGCACGAGTTTGGGCTCCAAGCAGAAGACACTGGGTGTTGATCAAGCAGCAGGCAGAAGAGCACTGACCCCCCAAAACAGCTGGAAAACACTGCTGCAGAAGGACAAGCTGAAGGAAGGTCTCTGCAGCTGCACGTGTGCAGGCAGTTTCTCTCCTGGTCTCCAGTCAGGAGCCAGTTTTCCACAGCACCCCTGGAATGCACCACCCTGAATAAGTAACTGTGCTCCAGCTGCCAGCCTCCTGGCACAGCCAGAGTGCCACCCCAGGCTGGGCAGGGGCTGCCCCACTCCCCTGGTTCTGGCTCCACAGAGAGCTCAGGGCCAGCTCTGCTGGAGACACTGTGAGGGAAGATGCTCCACACCAGCAGTAACCATGCAATAAATACCAGCAGCACACGAGATCAGGCCAAACATTAGGATGGATTTGAGAGAGTATTTGGTTTCATTCCAGGTTTTTCCTGTGCCAGGACAGAACATTTAGCAGGTTGCTGGGTTGTTTAAAGCTTGGAGAGAGACACTGAATTACAGAACAAATCTCCCAAACAAAGGAATTGTATAAATAATGTGGACAACACATTTGTCAGGTTCCAAATAAGCAGGGCTATAATTGTATCTTAATTTCACAGAAAGTAGCCCTGGCAATGTGCTCAAAACAAAGTCCAGACACCAAGGCTCATTCATCCAGCTCCGGATGATCAGTGTCTGGTTTTCTGCCAGTCAGCTGACTTCACTTTGCCCTTTTACCACCCTTGTGCAGTGCAAACCATCACCTTGAGAGGCAGGAGTGTAAAACCACAACTAATGGATTTGTCATTTCACAGAGAATGCCACCTCAGCAGTGAGACACCTCCCCACAGGAGCTGGACATACCGGCCTGTGAATATGGGCACCGAGTAGTCCAGGGCTTCGTTCTCTTTGTCCTCAGACACCAAATTCTGTCTTGCTCTCTTTGCTTTGGGACTCATCTTATAGGATTGATCTTCAATCATCAAATTGGAATCTTTCAGGCTGAAACAGAAACCATGTTGTTAAATTCAAAAGAAAGCTGTTAAAAAAGCCAAAAATAAGATTAAAGTACTAAAAGTTTTTGCTTGTTTGATAAGCAAGAAAATGTCATTTTTAATAGCCAAGCTCCAGGCTCGGCCACCCTCACAGCAGAGAAGTTTCTCCTCCTGCTCAGGTGGCACCTCCTGGGTTCCAGTTTGTGCCCACTCCCCCTTGTCCTGTCGCTGGACACCACTGACAAGAGCTTGACCCCAGTCTCTTGCCCCCATGGGCCCTTCAGACCTTGATTAGATCCCCTCAGTCCTCTCCAGCTCAGCAGCCCAGGGCTCTCAGCCTCTCCTGGGCACAGACCTGCTCCAGGCCCCTCAGCAGC
>NW_008595545.1:16140-20840 GCF_000691845.1 Merops nubicus
TCACCTGCCACAAGCTGCCCCCTTTATGCCAGTGTGAGGTTCCTGGGCTGGGGCACACCTGATGGCCAGCTGGGGTCACCTGCCCTGGCCGAGTGCCCACTGCTGAGTGCCCACTGCTGAGTGCCCACTGCTGAGGCTGCAGGGCCTGGCTGGCCCAGGGCTGCCCGGGCAAGGCACCAGCCCTGTCTCAGCACCCCCACGGGGCACCTGCCAGAGCCCGCGGAGCTCCGGGCACTGGTGTGCAGGGCAGGGGCTCACTGCTGGCACACACAGGCAGAGGGGAGCAGTGGTTCCTCTGCAAGGCCCATCACCCAGCCAGGTCCCCCTGAGCTGCCCCCCTGCCCCCCGTCCCCAGGCACCTGGCACTGGTGTCTGTGTGCAGCATGCACACACAGCAGCACGCCCTGTGCCATCCCAGCAGGAGGAGAAACCTCCCTCCTGGGGGGTTACCAGAGCCTGGCCCAGGCTGCCCAAGGCTGTGGAGTCCCCTGGGACACAGACACAATGTCCTTTGGGGTTTATTTCCCCTAATTCCTGACTCCTAACTGCTCCTGACCCCGTCCCAGCCCCCAGCTGCTGTTTGCAGAGAGGTGTCCAGGGCCACCCCAATGTCCTCTTAGAACAGCTCTGCATAGGCCAGGAGCTGAGGGGAGCAAACTGGACACAGCAGGATTGATTCTCCTTCCCAAACCCTCTCCTCCTTTGCTGCTCATCAGCAGAGCTGTGTGAGGCCAGCAGAAGCACATGTTCCAGGGGAGCCCTTTGCACAGGGAAATAAATGGATCCCTCTATCCTGAGGTTTATTTCCCAATTTTCCTTTCTCCCTACTACTATTTCTTCCTGTGCAACCCAAACCTTGCCTCCAAGCATTAGGGAGCCCCCAGGGAGGACTCTGTTCTCTTGAACCAGACTCTAAAATCTTGCCCTTTATCTTAAAATGTTCCAACCTTTTACCCGACCTGTGGAACAGAATCTGCCCAGAGGAGCAGCAGCAGGGTGTTGGTGCTCTCTGGTTTCACAGGGAGGAGCAGCACCATGACCTTTCAGCAGCTTTCAGCCTCATCTGATACACCCAGCTAGAGTAGGGATGGGTTTTTCCAGGTCAGATCCTATCTGTACTGTCTTATCAAGGTTGCAGGCCCAAGCCTACTGTCCTCACTTCTTGGTGGCTTTCAGCATGTTAAAATAGCCACACCAGCATTTGCCCAGTAGAGTCACTGAAGTGGGAGCTGGGTCACTGTCAGTGCTGAAGGCGTTGTCCTGTGGAGGTGTGAAGAGCAGACCAACCCTGCTCACTTGTCCCTCTGGCCCAGCAGAGGAACTGATGACAGCAGTGCTGTGCAGGGCCTCCAGAGCTCCCGAGCAGAGGGTTCATTTTGATGTCTCCTTCTCAGCCAGAACTATACTCCAATGTCTTGGCACTGCCCTGGTTTCTGTGCCTGCAGGGACAGGCTTCCCTGGCACTCAGAGCATCTGTGCCCAGAGACACTTCCTTTCCCAGGGAAGCTGGGGATGCTCCATCACTGGATGTGTTGAAGACCAGGCTGGATGGGGCTCTGAGCAGCCTGGTCAAGTGGGAGATGTCCCTGCCCAAGGCAGGGGGGTTGGAACTGGACGGTCTTGAATGTCCCTTCCAACCCAAACCAGTCTATGATTCTATGAGATGAGTCCTAGGAGAGGACCACAACACCTATTCCTCACTTTTTCCACCCCTGCCTGAAAAGGCACCTGGAAGGTCCTTTACTCCTCTGGAGAATCAGGTACCTTGTCCTTAGTGTGCTTTCCTGGGGCCTGTCTCTCACTGTGCCCCAAGAGCAGGAGGGGATGTGTTTGGGATGCACACAGGCTGTATCTGCTGGAGGAGCTCCCTCAGGAAGAGGCATTCTCCAGGCTCTCCTCCCAGCAGCTGCCCCTGCTCACTGTGCAGTGTTTGAATTTACCATGAAGAGGAGATGGTGGATTGGCAAACTTAGTTAGAGGAAAGAAAAGAAAAGAAAATAAAGGCTTTTCAGCAGAGACCTGCCCAAAGCCAGGCCCCAAAGACGTGAGGTGTGCTCTGGTGGCTGCACTCACCTGCAGCTGCTGAGAGATTTGTCCCAGGCCCTGGCAGTAGCCATGCTGCTCCCTCACACAGCTTCCCCCACGACTGTTTCCACACAGCACGTCTCAGGAGAACACTTTCTGTGCCTGACTATGATTTTTGAAGCCACCTCCTTAACCCTTACCTGTAATAAACCTCAGCCCTGTCCTGATCCTGGCTGCAGTACTGCCCAGCAGAGCACTTGCTCTGACTGCCTGGCAGCCTCACCAACTGCAAGTTCCTACAGCACCTCTCCTCTGCTCCAGTCCCCTAAACTAGGCCAGGTTGTCTTTGCTCTTTCACTTCCCCTGCAGAACAGATTCCCAGCCTGAGCCACACCAAGAACTTCTGCCTTCTCTCTCAGTGAGGCCCTGGCCCATCTGGGGGCAGATGACCTGTCTGGGACACACTGGGACTATCTGGTGCTGCTGGCCAGGGAATAACACATGGAAAAGCAGTGAAAGTTTCAGCAAAGGCAAACGACTGAGCTTCCAAAGGTCTGGCCAGCTACCTAGTCCCTCACCCTTCTCCAGTGCTTCCCCATGTTAAACCCCTCACAGAGCCCCAGCTGCACATCAGCACTGCTGCTTCATGGTCACCCTTCTGCCTGGTGGCTACAGAAAAGGATGAGGCTCAAATTTTGCAAGAAAAATAAAGTTTAGCAGAAGCTACTTTAGATAAAAACCAGAAGTGACCTGAACAAAAGCTTAGGATTTGGATAGGACACTTTTTGTGTGGGCTTAATGGGGTTTATCCACAAAACTATAATCAATTCTTAGCCAAAGAATTTCATCTGGATTTGGAGCCGTGTACCCACTCAGGTTTCAGGCAGCCACCACTGCTGTGTGTCATCCAGAGGCAGCATTCCAATGCAAGGCCCTTTCTGCTTGTTGGAAATTGAAAGAGAAAGTCCTCACCTTGCCAGATTTATTATAGCAACACTTTTTGTCTCCACATTATCCCTTGGAGTGTTTAGGGCTACCTGGGGGAGGCAGGACACACCTGGGAAGAATTCCTTCCAACCAGCATTTAGGCACACAGCCACACTGTGCTGCCTTACCTCCTGCAAACTGGGCTGCAGAACTCAGACACCAACACAGAGGACATATTAACCTTAAAATCAGGTTACGCATGGAGATTATCATTCAGAACTGTATCCTCTCACGTACCAAGTGTCATGGAAGAGATTTAAGCTGTGTGGGTCTGATCTCCTGAGCCCTCTTTCTACACAGCAGCACTGAGCTTCTCAGCACAAGGAGAGGATCACAGGAGTGAGGAGTTACAGCTGAGACACTCTCACCTCTGATGAGCAGGATCATGTATCAACTTTTTGGCACCTCTTGTACTACAGAATAGCTTGGAAGCACTGCTAAATATACTATTTTAAAACAAAAGCTATTATATGAACAAAACCCCCCAGGAAATCTGATTTTAAGTTCTCTCCCAGTTAAGCAATTCCATTTCCTTTAACGTTCCTCTGCTGACGTCAGAGTCCACCCTGGTGGGCAAGTGCAGGCTCAGGGACATGCATCAGACAAAGCACTCACTGAGCAGTTTGTAACTGGCACTCAGAAGCAGGCTTTTTACAATCGTTTTTTGCAGCTTCAAGTGAACTTTGTACGGAATGGGAACATCTCCTGTGAGGAGGAGGAGCTTTGGGTTAGGGCCAGCAACAGCGTGTAGGCTCAGCTGCAGCCCTGCAGAAATTTGGGATGGCTTCCTCAGCCTAGCTCTCTGGAAATGCCACCCTCAGTCCCAGTGTCTCCAGTTTGCTTTCCTTCCACCCTTGGAGGATATCCAATCTCCAAAATTTAAATTTGCTGATGGACAAATCTTGACCAGTTCTGCTAATAATCCTTTACATTTTCTATCAATGTAACAGCGAGCAGATGTTTTGGGCTATAATTTGCTGGTTATTTCCTCTCTGGCTAACAGCTGCTCTAATCTTAGTTTAATACTCCCCTAACTTCTGTAAATCTCTGAGATACACACAAACAATGTGAGGCTGTGATATCTGAAACATTCTGCTAATGTAATTGCTTGAGCACTATTTATTCTCTTAACGAAGAGCCACGGCAGCTAAGCACAGGTGCTCTGCTGGTGCAAGGGGAACAGTGCATGGAATGACAGAATGATGACATGTTCCCTCTCTGCACTGGCTGAGGTACCATCTCCAAAGCAGGAACACCCTGAAGTGTTGGACTTGATGATCTTAATTTTTTTTTATTAGAATGTTTAGGTTGGAAGGGACCTACAAAGGTCGTCTAGTCCAACCCCCCTGCAACAGGCAGGGACATCTTCAACTAGATCAAGCTGCTCAGAGCCCCATCCAGCCTGAGCTTGAATATCTCCAGGGATGGGGCCTCCACCACCCCTCTGGGCAACCTATTCCAGTGGTCTGTCACCCTCATACTGAAGAACGCCTTCCTAACACCCAACCTAAATCCACCCTTTTCTAGCTCAAAGCCATTCCCCCTCGTCCTGTCCCTCCAAACCCTTGTGAACAGTCCCTCCCCAGCTTTCTTGCAGGCCCCTCTCAGGTACTGGAAGGTCACTACAAGGTCCCCCCAGAATCTCCTCTTCTCCAGGCTGAACAGCCCCAACTCCTCAGCCTGTGCTC
>NW_008595546.1:0-55220 GCF_000691845.1 Merops nubicus
TGGGGGACTTCGGCGGGGGCCGGGGAGGGGCCGTGGCCCGGCCTGACAGGCCTCACGGGCAGGAAACCTCGGGCTGACGTGTTTGGTTTTTTTTTTTTCCCCTTCTGATTTCTTCTTAACTCATAAATTCCTTACTTTTTTTTTAATACCGTTAATAAGAAGCAAAGCTGATTGAACTTCTAGAGTTCTGAAGGGAGATGTATGTGTTCAGCTTTTTTTTAATCACATGTTTTTGAACGCAAATGTAATTTTTAGGTGGTTTTTCGTATGACGTTTTATTTGCAGGTATGTATATATATTTCCTGCAATTACTGAGTCATTATTTTGTGCGTTCCTTGAATATATGCTTTTGACAACGTAAGGTTTCTTACTGTGGGACGCTCCTGGTTTTAATTATTAATTGGTGCAGCGTGTGAAAATTAACTCCTGTGACAGTACTGATACCAAAACCATCTTGCTGTCTTTAATTTCAGTAGAGCTGCTGAAGTTGGACAGACGCTACTGGTGGGTGCAGCACTTAGAAGGCAGACTTGCTTTCGCCTGTGTTTTGGGAACGTGCAGTGTTCCTCCTGGGTGGCCTGGGAGGTGGGGAAGCACTTGTCACAGAGTGCCCACGGAAGGGAGATTTCAGGAAGATGCTGACAGCAGCTTAATGTGTTTGTGAGGCATTTGGGCTCGTCTCCGGGTCACGGATCCTCTTGCGTGTTCCTTGGGAAGAATATGTCTCATTGTGGAGACTCGGTCTTTAGGGGTAAGAGGCTGCCGTTGGTCTGAGGTTTGTGCATATGCTTAGCTTTGTTTTGCAGAGCAGGAATCCCTCAGCAGACATGTGCTCCGTGATGCGGTTGTGGGAGGGTCTCACTTTGTAAACAGAAGCTAGTAAAGGTACTGCCACAACAGTTGCCTCTGCTAACAGTGGCTTTAAGACTTGCTCCACAGAACTGCAGCTTGTATGGTGACAAAGTTGTCTTAGTGATTGAGTCTGTTACTTGAATATGCAATGAGGGGTTGACTTCTCAGTAAAACCACCTCCCTGTTTGCCCTGGTACTACTTTAGCCTTGCTGGATTGTTCAGGTGACTTAAAAGCACAGTTGCATTCAAAAAAGAAATACAAAGAAAATCACGTTTTAGTCGGCTTGGGATCCTTTTCTCCTTGAGTCTTTCATTTCTCTTTTATTTGGGAAGTGCAGGTTGTCTGAGTGGTCCTTCATTTTAGCTCTGCTGCTTGTGGGGTGGAAAGGGGGGGGGCTTTATGCCAGATTACCAACATGACAGTTAAAAATCTTGTAATCGATGAAGATGACATAGGAGCAAGCCTCGTTATTTCTAGCTACTAAGATTATGTATTCATGTAGACATTTAATTCGGATCTCATTTGTTTTTGGGTAACTGGAATAAATTTTTTCTGAGATCCTGCTGAAATGTAAAACAAAAAAAAGTTCCAAAACAACCACCACAGGTGCCAAGGAGTTTTGCACTGTTGTTTTTAGGGTGGCTTGTTATAGCTGGACTACTGTTTCAGTTAATCACCTTTACCCAACAACTTACCTCGACCTTACCAGGAGAATTCCTCATAGCTTTTATTCTTGAAGCCCAGGGTTTGGAGTGTGCCCGCTGTTGCCTGAACTTGCTGTTTCACCAAGAGGAAAGCATCTGTAGGCCTTGCAAGTCCTGAATTTTTGACTAGGTCATTGAGAGCTTGCTTTGAAAAGGCTGATTTCCAGAGTGCTTCTAGCAGAAGGGGCCGGCATTTGGCTTAAGCCTTTAGTGGGATGCAAAGTCCAGCATTTAAGTAATGTCTCTGGGCAGGAGGAGTGGCAGAGGTATTGTTTTGCCTGGGGATTTGTTAATAGCCCTGGCATCCATCACACTGGGACATTGCCTCAGAGGAAAGGTTGCTCAGGTAGCATTCAGTTGTAAAGAGGGATGTGCATATTCTGAAGTGCAGTTATTTTAAGTGTCAAGTTAATCTGAGTAAAGGTTGACTGAAGCTGTCCCTGCTCGCAGCAGCTGCTGCCAGAGTTTGTGTTGGAGAGAGGGGAATTACAGTGGTGGTTCTTGGATCTTTTTTCTGCTCTAGAAGAGTGGATGCAGTGGCTGCTGGCAGCTGGTGGCTTTCTTCCTCCTGCACACATTGGGTTATCACTGTTTAAATTGAAATGGGTGGTCGTTTTTTCATTTCTGTGTTTGTTCTTTACCATCTTGAAATGAGCTTGTCTTTAGCACTTTCTGGGCCTTTGTGAGCTATAGAGGAGAGCTTTGTGTGGAGCTGGAGGAAGATTTGGGCCCAGGCTCCAGTGCTGGCAGCCTACGTGCAGCCAATAAGCCCTGAGTATCGTAGGTCTCGCTTGAACTCGGCTGCTGAGGATGCTGCGTGTGGATTTCTTTCCAACAGCTCTAGTGCTGAAATTTCACTTCTTCACATCGCTTGAATTTACTTTGCCAGTGACTGTTTTTTTAATTAATACACACCAAATAGGTCAGTGCCGTTTGGTGTGCAGAGCTGGGCACTCGGGAGCAGGGAGGTCTCGGGTCGGAGCGCGGGCCGTGCCGTCCTGCGGTACACACGTGCTGGTGTTCCACAGAGCTCTGGGGGCTGCAGATGTGCACAGCTCGGTGAGGCACTTGCTCGTTGTCGCTTTTCATTCTTCTCATGCCATCTCTGTGGTGTCCAGCTCCACGCTGTAGCAGTGTGATGTTTGGGTGATGGCAGGAAGGAAATGAGGTGCAGAGCCAGGTCTTTGATCGCTAAGGATGGCTGGATGTAAGGAATGGGTAGGGCATGTGTGTGTGGCTCCTGGAAGTTTTTTACTTTATCAGAACCACACAGTTTGCAATGTGTTAAAACTACTGAGGGCCAGCAAAGTCCTCTCTTTAAGCCTAGAATTGATCTGTGATGAACTTCATAGTTCTGTTGCAACTTGCAGCCTGTGGGAGACAACTCTCATGGTAAAGTGTTTGTGTTCCTGTGTGAGAGTTACTCTGGTCCTTTGTTTATTAACTGACATGTCTAGTGTCATTAGTCACTCTTCACTAAAAATAAAATAAAGGAACCAGTGCCATGTGATACTTGCTACTCCAATAAACATTTCCGAAAGAATCTTCTACTACAAAGTGTTGGTTTGAGGTGTAACTAACTACTGGTAACATTATTTCCCTGAGATACAATAGGCAAGGCAGTGGTTTGCTTGAGCAAGGAGCCTCAATTTCCTTGGTCAGTTGACATCTTCCTGGTGGGGAGACTGGACCCCGTTTGGCTGCCTGTGCTTCCTGTGGGCACAGTCTCCCTCTGAATGCACCTGTTAAGAACAGACCCTCCGTGTGCTGCTGTCCCTGCACATCTCAGCTTGCACACGCCCCTCTGCCACTAAGACTTACACTGCTTGGAAGACCTTACTCCCTCTCAGAAAACAGCATGTAGCTGGGTCTCACCTAGCCGTGCAGTGTGCTGCAGCCACTGGGTCCATTCACTGAAGTGTGCTCATGTCTTGAGTAGCTCTAAACATAACCTGCTTCAGCTGTGGTGGACATCCAGGAGAAGGGATATTTCCAGTTAGGACACTGTCCTGAGCTGTGTTAGTGCTCAACCGCAAATTTTTGAGGTTCTTCATGACTTTGATGCTTTCATGATGTGATGGCACTGCATCACCCCATGGTGGTGGTGATGTGAGTGGGTGGGTGTTAATGTGCTGCTGCAGCAGGATGGTGTGTCTGAGGTGTGAGGAGCAGCTTGCTTTGAGTGACCGTATTTTTCTGGACAGTCTGTAGGACCCAGAGCTCTCGTGCAGAGCAGATTGGATCTGGAAGTATTTATTCTAGCAGTTGGCAGGGACTTCTCTTACTTTCCTTATTTCCTTTGTGTTTGTTCTCTAATCTTGTATCACTCATTCGGTGTGAAACACCTGTTTGTGTATGTGATGTTACAGAAAATAATGTGGTTTCTTTAGTAAATATGGGTGTCCTGGCTACCTGGCCTGTGGTGTGAAATTCGAATAATCGGAGCCTTTGCAGTTCGCGTGGGGCTGTGCAGCTCTCTGAAGCTGAACACGTCTGTGTGCAAGTAGCAAAACCAGAGATGCATTCTTGCAGATTGGATGAGTCTCAGAGGTGATGTTTTGCTGAATATAATGGCAGAAACCTCTATGTTGTTTCTGCTGTCTTAAGTTCACAACTTATTTTTAAAGCTTAAGAGAGACTGTGTTCAAGGGATGTCCTGGTTAACGTACGGTCTGCAGTCATAAATACTTCACATCTCTAGTGAGTGCCAGAGAAGTGTAGACTTCACTCAACGATTCAGTAGTAAAGTTGTGCCCTGTGGAGCACCCTACCTACAGTGTGCTGTGCTTAGTACGTCACCCGCTGCTGTTAGAGAGGAAAAAATAGCCAACAGAGGCAACAAACTCCATTCTTAAGAGGCACTGTTTGAGGATGTGTGCTGCCTCTCAAGGCCTGTTACCTCTGCTAACTGTCTTTGTATTTATTTCTTGTGATTTTTTTTGGCAAAGTTCATCTCCCAGAATTAGAATTTTTTCTTTCTAACGAATGGTCGTTGTCGAGGGTACGATGACTCTAGTTCTGCCTTGCTAAAATCGATGGTCGTGGCTCAGTGTGGTGCTGTAGCAGTAGAGTTTCATGGGCTTCTTGGTTGTCTCTTGCAGTATAGCAGCTTCTTGCTTCCAGAAGTGGGGTTGAACTGTTGTCATGCGTAATAATTTTTTTTTAACTTCCCCATGTTAACAAATTTGTAGCTCACTGAAGCTACTTTGTCAACCCTGAATATGATAAACAAGCCATTTGAACCCCAAGACAAAAAAGAGAGGTATTTTCTGAGTTGTAATTGAGACAATATTTCTTAAAAACACATTCTTAGCTCATAAATCAGTATTATGGGTGGTGATCAACTTTCGGTCTAGTTGCTTAGGAATATACTTCTGTTGTTCTTGCATGTGACTGTCAGCTTCTTGCATATAGTAATTTTGATTGTTTTTGCTGTTATTTGCTCTGGCATTTAGAAAGGCACAGGGAATAGAAACACCTGAAGACAGACACTCAATCCTAGCATGAGAGGGAGTGGTAGTGCTTGTCCTGATAGTTAAAAAAACAAAACAAAACAACCAGATTACTGCCATTTTTAATAGCAGAAATATATGACCTGTGTTTAGTTCTGTTGGCATGGAGCCATCTGTGCTGTGCACTGCAGTCTTTGCTCGGTAAAATAGGAGTTAAGTCCACCATGGTGGTTAAGACATTGCCCAGCTTTCCAAAGTTAATGGGTGGAAGAGGTCTCTCGAAGAGTCTGCTTTGAATTAGAGCAGGAGTTTTCAACCTCTGTTGACCTAAACACTTCCCAGGTGCAAGCTCTTGTCTAGTGAATTCAGACATAGCCTCTATAGCTGCCTTTGCTTTCATACAGTCTCATGGCATAAGGGTATTTTTGTGCAGCTGTGAGTTTGCAGTGCCGAGTTCCAGGACACGTTGTAAAAGCCAGTTGGGGTGTCTTACCTGTGTGAATTTTGGGTTGGGTCAGATGTGCTGTGGCATTTGTTCTGTGGCACGCTGCCGGGGCGCCATCCCCACCTGGCTTGTTGCTGGCCTGTGCTGCAAGGATGTGTGATAAAAGCTGCAGTTTGCTTTGCTGAAATACTCAGTGGAAGTTTAAATGTTACTTTCAGGTATGCTGGTGTGTGTGAGGTGTTACTGGTTAAGGTCAAGCTGGTGTTGGAAACTGCACGGTGTGGTGGTGTCAGTACAGCACCTTGGTGCTGGTGCAGAGGGGTTAGGGCTTTGGTGTGCTTGGGAACAGGAGTGTGACTGGGCACTGGCATTGCCATCCCCCTGCTCTGTGAGGAGGGCTGCAAAGGGCAGATCATGGTTTAGTCTGTTGGGAGCTCAGGGTTAGGTGTGGGTGATACATCCTGTGATTTTTAGGCTTGGAGATGCTCCAGCATGTTTCTTGCAGTTGTGCCTCTGTGCTAAGTGAGGCCCTATCCCTGGGGACATTCAAGATCAGGCTAGATGAAGGTTTGAGTAGCTTGATCTAGTTTGAGATGTCCCCACGTATTGCAGGGGGGTTGGACTAGATGACCTTTGGAGGTCCCTTCCAGCCCAGACATTCTAAGTGCACAAGGTCTCCTGGTGGTGCAGGAGCAGGGTGCCAGCACAAGTGTTACCCAGGACACGAGCAGGGCGTGAGCGTGTGTTTGGGCTCCCTTGGGAACATGTCACACTTGTTCAGGTAGGTCGCTGCAGCAGGGGAGCCGAGCAGTAGCACGAGGGGCCTGGGTGTGCCTGCAGAGCCATGGTGCCACACCGATGCAGGCTGGAAGGTGGAGAGCTGATGTCCCACAGCCTCTCTGCTGGGTGGGAACAGAGGCATTGCATTGACTGATGTGAACGGGTGCTCCTGACTCGGTGCCAGGAAAGGGGACGGTGCTGCTGTGTGTTGGAGGCAGGGGCTCACACCCCTGGCAGGTGCCAGCTGAACTTCTCGTTTTTGCTTAAATTAGAAATCTGCCTTCAGAGGGGCTACTCACAGTAGCTTCGCAGCAGTAATTAAATGTGCAACAGAGATAAAGATGGACTTGGTCTGTCTCTGGTGTGTCTGGAGGCACTGATGTGAAGGAATTTCAGCAGTGTGCTTCGCCCCTATTGAAAGATAGAAAAACATTTGTTAAGGTTCACATGCTGATTTTCTGTAGTTACCATTAAGATTCCATCAGGATCTATCTCACCCAAGTCTTTGGAAGAATGGCAAGAAGAAAAGTGGAAAAAAAATCTTGCGTATCATCTCTTTCTGCCAGCATTTGTGAGGGCAGGCTGCTGCTCACTGAGCACCTTCACTTCTGTATGTAGCACAGCCCAAGCAGCCGGTTTGTACCAAGCTGGTGCACTCAACTCATTGCCCAGTGGAAGGGGCACCCCTTGGGCACTGCTTGCCATGTGCCTGGCATCAGGGAGGGGTGTGGTTCAGCATGCCTCCAGCCCCCCAGACCGCCCCATCTCCCCTTCCATCCTCTTCCTCATGGGGTGCAGGTGCCTGGCATGCTGGAAGAGGGAGCAGCAGGTAGGTAGGGTTGCCAAGCAGAGCTTTGTGTGAGCTCTTGACATGGAGCTTGTGCTGTGGGTCATATATGGGATTGGACATCTGCAAATGCTGCTGGAGACGGCGTGTGCACAATGCTGTGGTCTTTAGAAAAAAAAAATAAAAAAAATCCAGTTTTATAAGTAATAGCAGTGTAACTTGTCTTAACTTTCAGATGCTCACCAAAACTAATGCATTGGAGACTTGCTTTTCATTTTTAGAGATGCAGGATTTGATTTTTGTGTGGAAAATTGAGTGTTGAGTTGGGTAGAGCAATCCAACACTGTGTTGCATACCAGGTGAAGGATGGGGTGCATTTTGGTTTGGTATTTTTTAGGAAAGAGTAAGCAGAATTCCTTGCACGGTGGTATCTCAGCACACTTGAAACCACTGGCTTCTTTTTGTATTTTGCTTAGGACTTCTAGTGCTGGTCATGCAGTGAGGCTATTGCCCTGAGCCCTGCTTGAAGCTTCCGTGTTCTTGTTTTGGAGGAGTGTATTCATGACTTTCCCTCCCACTGTTGGTGGAGAGATAGAAGACTGCCTGTTGCCTAAGACAAGAAGTGTGAGGAGCAGCATGGTTATCTCACTTCTTAAGATCTCCCTCCTTGCCCTGTTGTTCCTTTGCTGTTTGGTTTTCCCAAGCACCTGTTCAGACTTCATAGCATTCCAGCTAATGTGGCAACTGCCCACAGATTTCTAAATAGCAGCAGTGAAAGAAGTCAGAGTTCTCTTTAATTTTAGTTTTTTCTTCTCTCTCAGTATGTGTGAGAGTATGTTTAGGGAGCTGTATTCACAACATAAAGGTGAAGAAACTTCTCTGAAGGGTAAGTTCACAGGACCTTATGTCTAAAGCATGAAACTTCCTCAGGGCATGGCTGCAAGTGTGAATTTCAGGAAGTAAATAAACATTGAATAACTTCATCGCACTGGTAGCGTTTAAAGCTTCTGATTTCATTCTTAGTGGAGACTCGGAAAAAACAGATGAAATTTTAAGTGCAAATTAAAGCTTAATTTTATGTGAACAGAACATTTATAATTTTGTTCTGTACAAAGGTTCAGTTGGGCAGGGGGATTTGTATGCTTAGTACTGCCTTGTTTTGAGGTTATGGTCTTGCGTAAGTGGCTTCTTTGCATTTGGACTAACCAAATGGGATCATACCTCCTCCTCCTGTGGTCAGGCTTAATTTTTGCAGGAAGTTCAATTTGTGAGCCCTGGTTAAATGTTTGTTGCTTTTAAAGAACCCCATGGAATTTACAACAAAGCCAGACCAACACAGGAAAAAAAAAAACAAACAAACAAACAAAAAAAAAACCCAACAAAGCCAAAACAAACTGCACAACAACACTGGAACGCCAAAACAACAGAGAAGGAGCTGTGTTAGTAGTTACATATTTAGTTCAATGCAAGCTCCCAATTTTCAGCTGTTAAGGTTCTAATACAGCATTCACTCGTTGTGCTGCACGTGCAGGTCGGTTTCCAGCCCTGCTTTAGTCTGGTTCCAGCTTAAGCTACAGTAAATGCAGTTTACATACATAAATTGGAATAGTCGAGTTTTGTTTTGCGCAGCTTGAATCTGTTTTTCATTTCATGGATTTAGAAACTTCATTTCTGCAAGCGAACGTTGTGTTTATCAGATGTCTTGCTTGTGAACAGTTTGATAATATGTGGAAGAGCTGAAAAGTAAGGCTGAAAAAGAGGCAGATCTGATGACCTGGTTTCAGTTTGGGTTTTTTTTTTTGCTACTTCTCTGACATACAAAGGTATTTGTTGATATTCGTGAGACTTTAGCACAGTTCTGGTAATGCCCATGGTTCCTCTCTTGTTTCAGTTAGTGCTGATTAAAAGCCATTTGTAAAGATAACTTGGTTTGTCATTTAAAATTTACGCAGATGAGCAAGTGTGAGAATCTTTCCTCTGCTTCAGGCTCCCGGCAGGGGATTTTAAATCTCTGTGTGTGTGTGGCTGTGGCTTTCTCTCCACTGGGGATCTGGGTGAAATTATGCCTGTTCTCTCCTACTTCCTCCTCCTGCCTTCCTCAAACCTTCCTATTAGATGCATTGCTGGTTATTGGGATGTTAAAGTGCCAAAACTTTGTATCGCACTGCTGTTCTATGCAATCCATAAGGAAAATTTTCCATTGAGAAAATAAATTGAGGATGCTGTTAATCAGTTATCTTGGTGTTGGAGGCTTCGTTTTTCTCACATCAGTTTGTTCTTTATTTAAAATCCATGCATTTGTAACTCCTGAACTTGACAGAAATGCTTCAGGATTTGTGAATTGCCCTATTTAGGCCAATCAGCTCTTTATTTTAACCTTGCAGTAGTTCATCCCTACTTAGCACCCTTGGCCTTTGTAGGTGGCCACAGCCTGGAGAAAGGTGCTAAAAACTTACCAAAGAGAACAGATACTCACAAACTCATAGATCACACAAGTTTGGCCTCTGTCATAATCTTAGCTGTATTTTCTGCTAGTGAATATTTAATTAGTGAGTATTTAACACTTCTGTGTGATAATGGTCCCAGATAAGAGGTAGTATATTTTTTCAGACTGGGATGTAGGTGAGATGCTTGTTCTGCTTTTTGCTGCAGTGCTGAAGCCAAAGAGAGACGAGTGGTGGGGGGACGGAGAGCGTGTCCCCTGATCCCTATCCACACAGGCTTCTCTGCCCACTCTCCTCGACTCGAGCCTTGCCATGAAGTGAAGTGCCAGCATGATGATTATTCTGGTGAGGGTGGTGATGGCTTCAACAGATACGCTGTGCAGGTGTTGTGGTTTGGGTGGGTTTTTTACATCCTAACTGGGGTTGGGCTAATCCTTTCCCTGTGCAGGGGTTTATTCCTGGAAGCTTTCTCACAGAGCACAGGGAGCTGCTTCTCTGCCTGCACCAGCACAGGTTCAGAGGTGCAGCAGTCCAGCCTCTCTCTGGGAAGGTTTAAAGCTCATGTGCCTGGTAATGCCACTTTATAGGGAGGAAACTTAGATCAATGATTTCTTTTTGCTTCAATATACTTCTTAAGCTATGAAGGAGATAGAATTTAATTTTCTTTCCACTTTATCTCTTTTCAACCAATTCGGTTTTGATTTCAGAAAAGCTTCTTTAAAACAAGAATCATTGCTAATGAGAATTTATTTTTTGGCTTTCATCACAAGCGGTTATTAATTTTAGTTCTTTACTTTGCTTCAGTGATGCTCTTAATCTCACCTCCTTTTTATCTTCCTATGCAGTATTCACAAGCAAAGATTGCTTCCCAATTCTTGTCTTCTCTTGTTCTATCTGTATTCATTCATTTCTCAGCGAGTGAGTGTTGGAGCCAAGGGAAATAACGAACAGTGGATCACTTCGACTTCTTTCCACCCTCCCATCCTTAGGAGCAGGACGGTGACTGGAGTTGTACTTTTAATTGTCTCTGGCTGTCAGCAGCATTCACTGTGTGAGAGCTGGACTTTAGCTGGAGGGAAGCATCGTCTTGTGAAAACCTGGAGATAGCTTTAGAAAATGCCCTTCCAGCCTTGTTCTGCGAGTGCTCTTAATGGGGAGAATTTGCCTTTGTTGCTGCCCCTCCTTTGCAAGGGCAGAGGGTGGAGAGGCTGTTGTGCAGTGACAAAATGGCAGGAGGTGGCAGTGGTTTGTCCAAGGCATGGCTCACCTCTGACACCAGCTGTGTGGTTGGTTGTGTTAGTAGATACTGCTTTAAGCACGTTGTTTGGCCCAGGCTAATCCAGGGGCCTCCAAATGTCAGCTCTCCCTCAAGTTTGCTTTGTTAGATTTTTCTTTTTTTTTTTTTCTGGTACAAAGCTGTCCATCTTCAGCCAGCTCAGCCATATCTGAGGGGTGGCTTGATGGCTGGTAAAAAGTAGATGAACTTGTCATCTCATCCTGTCTGGGAAAAAAACAATGATTGTTGAACTTTAAGGAAAAAAAGGTAGTGGGGAAGGCTGTGGACTGACCCTCACCAGGCTTCTAATTCTAACAGGTAAGAAATAGCTTACTGGGAGCAGCTTGTTTGTGGTCCTGGGGGTAGATGGGCTGCAGGGAGAAACACAAGAGGTGCTGCCCCGGGAACAGGAAGGTCTGAAGAGAGCAAGCACTGGGAGCTCATGGAGCTGTGGCTGCCTTCTGCCCTGGTGCTGTGAGGGGCTGGCTGCTGGCTTGGGTGCAGGGTGTGACTTACTTGGCAGCACCGGTATGGGGAGATCTGCTCACCAGATAGCCCGTGCTCCTGCTGCAGGGCTTTGGACAGGTGTGTGCTGCACGCTCAGGAGAGGCTCAGAGTATCACCGTCTATACTGGATCCTTTAATGAATTGTTTGGATGTTGCTGCCTCCCTTTTTTTGTTTTGTGTGTGGGTTTTTGTTTTTTTTTTTTTTTTTTTCCTCTTGGCTTTGATTCTGTCCACTTTGTGCCTGAAACAGCCTTGGCAGGTTCTTCCTCCATTATTCTTGGAGGTCAGTGGCTTCCTTCTTGCTTTTCTCCATCTTTCTCATACACAATCTCTTGCTGCTCGAGCCTTTCTCAAAAAGTATGCTCTCTACCTTGCTTCATTGAATAAAGTCTTGTTTATAAGTCAGGAATAAACTGTATTAGCGCTATTTTGGCCAAGCATTTCCACAAAGCAGCTTTCCAAAGCAGCTCTGAATTTGCTGAGTGCAGGGCTGTGGTGGCTGCAGCTCCGAGTTTTGAGTCTGGACAGCTAGCCTCTGGGTACAGGATCGTGGAAATGGGCACATTGTTACAGGACATCGTCTGTGCCGTTGGGTGCAGTTGTCGCCTCGGCTCTGGCGAGACGGTCCCGTCCCCGGTGTGCTGCGGGGGCGGGGTGGCTGCGGCTGTGGTGCTGGGCGACAGAAGAGCAGTGCTGCAGAAGGGTGCACCCCGGGGCTGTCGGCACGTGTGTGTGTTTGGGGGCTTGTGCTTTGTGCCACTTCTTCCAGTGAGAGAAACGGATTGAACAGCAGCTTCAGGTGCTGCAGCCAAGAGTGGTTACTCAGTAAGTGTTATTTTTGTCACTTTTTAACGATGTGGTTGTTTTAAAGGAAAGAAGATGGGTGAGAGATGGTTGAGGACCAGCAGTATATGGGCAATATAAAATCACTTAGAAATGTTAGCTTTCTTTGCTTGATCAATGATTTTAAAGGTCTTTTCCAACTTGAATGATTCTTTGATTCTCTGTGCTTTGTATTTGCGTTATGGTGAGAATTTGAGGAGGGCAGAGATACCTCTGGTGGTGTTGTCTGTGAGAGAGCCTTTCTCAGGAAACACTGAATGTTGGTGTGTAGCTATATTTAGAGAATTGCAAAGACTGGTGTGTTTGGCACAGCACAAATTCGAGAGGTGGTTTTCAAGGTAGAAGTGTTTGTGTAATCCCTCTGTTGAACCTGGGCTTGTGACTCCTTCCTTACTTGGGTCATTTGGGTCTCGCATTGGTGGAGAGAATTTGATTTAAAACCTCCATAAATTAAACTTTTGTTCTTTCCAAAAACAACACAAGGTGATTTAAAATAATGCGTGCTGTACAGACTTTGGGCTGTAGCTTGTCCCATCCAGGGTTTGGGCTTGTCCTATCTGAGCAGGAGATTAACACTGACCGGTTGGTAACAGAGTAGACAGTACCAGTGTCCTTCAGGAGAATGTCTAACAACACAAAACTTGTGTAGTTGTTCACTGGTGGAGCAAGGCACTGTCCTTCCCCTCCTCGCTAGCCCAGTTTCTTGCCTGTTTTGGATTTTGTCGGTGGATCTCCACTGGAATTAAAACGTGGTACCTGAGCTCACAGGTTTTGTTGTTACTGAAACATTTGAATATTTAAATGGTCTGCAGATAAACACTCAGTGGTCTGACCAGATGTAGGGATTACACCTGAAGTTCATCCTGTATAAAAAAACTTGGGCTTTCCTTAGGTTGCAGAAAGGTCATGGCTCAATTTTTTGCCATCAGGATGTATTAGCAGTTTGATCTTGGCATACTAAATGTTAATTGTAATAGGAATGAAAAGTGTTGTATTCTGACCCAAGAAATACACGAATGTGTGTGCTTTGGGGGCTGTAATTCTGGCATCACATAGCAGAGTTTAAAGGAGGAGACTTACTGTACCTGGAAGTGGTAACAACTGCTTCTTTCACTCTTCCATTTTTTAGTATTACAGATTTTAAAACTCCTTAGTAGGGTGGTGGGTTGTTGTGTGTGTGTGGTTTTTTTGTTTGGTTTGGTATTCCCCTATGGAAATGTAAAGGTGTCTCTGGACAGGTGGTGGGATTTATCATAGAATCATTAAAGTTGGAAAAGATCTCTGAGATCATCAAGTCCAACTGTCAGTCCAACACCATCATGAACACTAAACTAGGTCCAAAGATGCCATGCCTACATGTTCTGTGAACACCTCCAGGGATGGTGATTCCACCACCACCCTGGGCAGTCTGGTCCAGTGTGCCTCACCACTCTTTCAGTAAATAAATTCTTTCTAATATCTTATCAGCACATCAACTGGCACATTTTAAGGCTGTTTCCTCTTGTCCTGTTGCTGCTTACTCAGAAGAACAGACCAACACCCACCTCACTCCAGCTTCCTGTTAGGGCGCTGTTGAGAGCAGTAACCTCTTCTCCAGACTAAACAATCCAGGTCCTTCAGCCACTCCTCGTAAGCCATGTTCCCCAGACACCCCCCACTAGCTTTATTGCCCTTCTCTGGACCCACTCCGACTCCTCAATGTCTTTGTTATGCTGTGGTGTCCAAAACTGAGCCCAGTACTCAAGCTGTGGCCTCTCCAGTGCCATGTTCAGGGGTAGGATCACTTCCCTACTACTTTCCAGAGGGTAGAGAGGAAAATAGTTCAAGAGCTGCTGCAGTGTGTCCTGTCTGAGAACATCAGAACAAGGTGCTTCCTGGTCTGACCTTTGGCCCTGCTGGCAGGGCCTCTGGGCAACGATGAGGCCAACATCTGAATCTGACAGCGAGTGCAGGGAGGGAGGGAGAGAGTAAGCTGGGGAGGAATGAGAATAGCTGCTGATTGCCCGGAAAGAGAGGTAACTGTTGGAGCATTGTCCAAATAGATTCTTGAAAGTGTGGGGTATTGGAGGGTGACAGAGTTGATTTAAATGCAGACTTGCCTCTGGGCAGCGTTTGCGGGTGTCCCTCAGGTGAATGGCTTTGGCACATCTCCAGTGAAGTTCTGCTCCCACCAGCTGACTGCTCAGGTTACAGTTTCATGTTGGGTGTCTGTATTATGTGCTGCATTGGAGAGTATCAGTGGTGATACACATGTACCCCTCAAAGCCTAGGACTGAAAAATATGTAAAAAACCAAACCAACCAACCAAACAAACAAAAAAACTAAAAAAAAAACCAAAAATCAATCAACCCAAACTGTAACAGTCACATTTACAAGAGCATAAGCTGGAAACAAAGGGGGTTTGCATCTGAAAGTTCATCTGCATTTTAAAATCATCAGCAAAGGCAGCACCTCTCGTTCCCATGCTCATGGGTGGGTTTTTTGTTCCAGAAGAGCCGTGTCTCTGGTGGGTGGAGGCACGGAGGCTGCAGCAGGGCAATGGCAGAGCGAGGGTCTGCAGCCCCTGCCTGCGGAGCCTACACGTTCCCTGTTCCTGAGCTCCTGCTCAGCCATAAGTTATTACAAGGCTTTTGATGACTAAGTGAGAAGAATTTCAGCAATGTCATCTCTAATGTCATTACCTGCTTTTTTTTGTATGTAACAGAGGAATTCATCCTTTTGTCTTTTCTTTAACCATATGAAGAAACCCCATAAAACTCAACCTGAAGCGGAATACTACTTTTATTAGAGAGGTCTGTTGCGTTTTAGTTGCTAGGATGTTGAACTGTGAATTGCAAGAGACCTGCCTTGGGAAGGGTGGTGAGCAGGACTGGGAAGTGAAGTGAGAAGGTGTGTATTTGTGCCTTGACAGCTTTAATGAGGAGCATATTGCTGATACCTATTGGCAGGAATAATACCTGTGGCACTTCTCTGAGCTTGTAAAATGCTGAACCCACCTGGGACATGTTGTTGGCTGGAGCTGGTAAATAGGCAGGACACCCCACAGCTGGGCACGGGGACGCCTGTTTTCTGTGGAAACCTATTGTACGTGTCTTGGCTCAGTTGGTCACAGTGCTGGTAAGCTTCTGAGTCCTCTTCTTGGCAGAGGTCCCACTGGTAGTGTGGTGTCCAGCCAGAGAATGTAAGGAGCAAACGGCGTGGGACTTGCAACCTGCCTTGCCACAGCCAGGCAGGAAGGACATAAAGCAGCATTAGGATTTTGAGTGTTGAAAGACTTCAGCATTCTTGTGATCGCTGTGCAGCCCTGGGAAGCACAGTGGGTTCGGGTGACCTATTTCCACAGGGCTGATACTTGTGGCTGGGTTTTGGAGAAAGGCAAAGTCTGTGTGTCTGTTTGTCCATCTCCTAGAGCGGGGTTGACTGCCATGGTGTCCCCTTCTGCTCTGTAGTTTTGGGGTAAAGCAATGGCAATTCTGCTTGTGTAAACTAAAAGTTGGGACATAATTTTTTTTTTTTTCTAATTGAACCAGCTTTTGATTTCAAAGATTTTATGGTGAAGCTTTTTGCTGAGCACATCTGAGAAGCGGGGAAGTTATATTAGCTTGTACAAAGCAACTTCCTCTCTCTTTTTTTTTTTTTTTTTCCTCCAGTTGATAAACAATTTGCTGTTCTTGTCACCTTCTTTCAGTCAGAAATATTTCATTGTCTTTTTGGGCTACTTCTTCTTAGGCTGCAACCTTTGAAATTAACAAATAGGTGTTAGTGAAGTAGTGGGGGCTAGTAGTGACTCCAGATATTTACCTGCTCAAATGTGTGAAGCTTAAGTGCAGTAATTTACAAGAGGTCATGTTTCTTACATAAAAAAAAAAAAAATATAACCAAATACCTCTCAGACCCTGGTTTATTGTTTTGTTCTTTCAGAAGGATGGGGAGAACAGTCATGTTCTTTGAAGGTGTAGGAGCCACTAAGTAAAATCAGGACTTGCTTTTTAATGTAAATGTCTCTGGTGGCCAGATGTAATCTGCACACAGGGGGGAGGCAAATCTCTTCAAAACCATCTGGACCTTTAGTGATTTCTTGTGTTCTGGTTTTTCCCCAAAGATCCAAGCCAAGACGAAATCTACTCCAGTGAAGTATGAAGTTGGGGATCTTGTTTGGGCCAAGTTCAACAGACGCCCATGGTGGCCATGCACAATTTGTCATGACCCAGTGCTGGACTGTCACTCAAAAATGAAAGGTACTGTATCTACTCAGACCACAAAGTGAAACCATTGTGTGTTTGGCAGGGTGATGTAGGTTTTAATAAATTTTTAAAACGTTTCTGGCCCTTGAAAGGTATGAAGAAACAGACTCTACTGTGGAAGACCTGGATTTATAAAGTAGACCTTCATCAGAGAGGTGGCAGGAGGAAGCTAAGGCTGATGGAGGTGGCACAGATAGCTGTTGGACATATAGGCTTTTCGTCCCAGAGTATAGGGAGTATGAGTACCTGGACTGAGCTCAGGACAATGCAGAAGAGCAAGCAGATTCTCAAAAAGGGGGTGCAGAGAAAGAGGAGATGGATCAGAGTTGAGGACAGAGATATACAACAGGTGGGTAAGCAGAGCTGGGAAGCTTGGAGGACAGAGTTGGCCAAGCTTGGAGAGAGCAGGAGGCTGGAGCTGTGGGGTAACACAGTGTAGCTGCTAAATGCCTGGGGGTGTGATGGGAGTGTGTGCAAGGAAGTGAAATTTTTTTGATCTTGTTTGGCATAAGGAAGCAAGGGGCTGTTTATGGGGAAATAAGAGAAAACCTGGAGATGGAGCCACATGTGTGGAAGTTTAGGGCATAGTGTGTCAGAGAGACTAAAAGCCAGTTGAGTGTGAGTGGAAGAGAACGAGGAAGTAACAGCTGTGCCTGCATGAGTGCAGGGGAGAGCTGGGAAGGAAGGGACTCTGACAAGCCCAAGGCAAAGGAGTGTGGGTGAGTGGTGGAGAGAACAGAAGGCAAGTGATTGTTTGGAAATTGCAGCTCATCTGAAGGCTCTCACAGGGCTTTTACAATCATACTCGCTGCCGTGGGGAGACTGCCACAAATGGAAGGCCTCATTTGTTTGTTCCTTGTTTCCCTTCTGATTCTTTTTGTTCTGTGGGTGACTGGAAACCCATTGGTCTGCTGCTGTCTGCAGCTGATAGCTCTGTAAGGTTAACTGATAAGGTTGCCACTCACCAGTGTATTTCTCCACAGTTTTTGAGGCCCTTGCCAGCCTAAGAGCCAAGTGCTGAGAGCGAGTAGACTATTTTTTGAGCCTCCATCAGCCCAGAGCCCTCTGCTATTTCTCTAGAGACATGAAGTAGCTTTTCCTATGTTGTGCTCATGTCAACCCCAAATCTGGTTGCTGTAGTGTGCTTTCTTGCTCTTTCTCCACCTTTCCCTTTGTCCTTCGAGAGGCATTCATCCTGATTCTAGATAATACTGAATGTGCTGTTTTAAGTAGTCCCTTACAGGCTCTCAAATTTTTGTTGGAGATGTTGCTGGAAGATATGCCAGATACGTATTTCACCCTCCCATCCCTCCCCATGACATTTTGGACAGGATTTAATGTATATATATGTCCAGTAACATTCTTTCAGCCTGTGTATGATGGTTTCTAATAAAGGAATTGTACAGGGAGGAACCATGCTATTCACAAATTCCAGCAGGGTCTGATCTCCAGCTACATGATAGCCTCTCCCATCATGTTTTATCTGTGCTCAGACCAATAGAGCTCTGAGGAAAATTACACAAGAACAGTTGTGGCTTTATGTATTCTGCTCATCTCCCCTCCCCAGGCCCGAGGTGGTGGAGCGGGTGGATCTGAACTGCCTTGCGTTTGGGCAGGGGGAGCTGCCAGGGCTCTGCAGGAAACAGTCCTCCTGTCTTGGCTCCCCTGTTGCCAAGGGAACGAGCCCTTCAAAATGAGGCAGGTCACTTCAAACTCATCACTTGTGCAGAAACCTTTTCTCTTCTTGGGTCTGAGGCACAGTGTTTTGTTTAAAGCAATTTGCCTCTTCTCAGCTAGCCCGACTCAAAAGATTTTTGAAGATTGAAGATAGAGGCTCAGTGGCTTGAGTCCTGGTGCTGTGAATGGGACAGATGAAGTCTGTCATCTTTGCCCTTGGTTTGGTGTTGCCCTGGTCATTGTCTGTTGTCCTCCCAGTGGCCTTGGTCAGAATCTCCATGTCAGCACTGCTAAAGGCCAGGCTGCTGCACTGTGCTGGCATTGTGGGGAAGAGGCAGCACAAACCGAACGGGCTGTGTGTTCAGAGAGTGAAAGTGTTCCCAGGAGAAAGTAAACCACACACTGCAGCAAAATGCAGAGGGAAGTTTATATCCCTTGTTCAAGCCTCGTTTGCTCTGTTTTAACGCTTGTAACCTGTCCCTTTTCAACAGCACACCCAGTACTTGCTCAGTTCTTAAATATCCCACGTCTGTTCAGCATTCTCACAGAGAAAAGTGCCTTTGAAAAAATCTTGAGCTGTGCCCTTATGACTGAGTTTCTTCTCTTGCTCTTCGACTTCCTGCCCAAAGTGTGAAGATGCTCATTGTGACTAACGTTTTATTATGTTGCACATAGTCCTTGTAGAGCGTGTGTGTGCATGCATGCATACATGTACTTAAATACTGCTGTTAATGTTTTATGCCCTAAATAAGAGTGAGTTTGGAAACAAAGCTTTGAACAAGATGGGATATATTGTGATGGGGGAGGTTCAGCCTGTGTGAGTAAATCCTATCCAGAAGGATGTTATTTCTGGGTGTTGGCAGCACACTGTTGCCTTTTCCCAACGGTCAATTGGACTGGATTGTTTAATCATTAATCAGGGAGTAGCAAAAAAAAGTCCTGCCTAATATGTCTCAAAAAAAAAATATTTGGATAGCTTTTCAATTATCTTTTTTTCAGCCAAACTGTGGTCTTTGCTCTGAGCCGACCCATCTTTGACCTGTAAATCAGTTCTTTGTAAGAAAAATAAGTTAATATTTAGTAATAGAGAGTAGCAACACAACACAGAGATGAAAGATGTCTCCCTTAATTCTGAGTAGAAATCCCCAGAACAGGAATGCATGTGGGAATGTTTTTAGGCAAAAAGTTACTGAAAATTAACTGGCAAATTGTTACCGTTTTCTGTGATTTTTTTGTGTCTCTTTATTCTGTTATAAGCAAGGGGTTAATTCTGTTAAGTTTCTCGAAATAGTTTCCAATCGGAGACCCTACCGAGAGTACTATGTGGATGCCTTAGGAGAACCTTCAGAGAAAACCTGGGTTGCTGGGAAAGCTATTGTCCTCTTTGAAGGAAGACATCAGTTTGAAGAGCTGCCTATTCTTCGGAGAAGAGGAAAGCAAAAGGAAAAAGGCTACAAACATAAGGTGAAAGATCTGTTTCCTCTAGCATGTTTTTGATTCTTTGAATCTGCACAGTATAAGGTATTCCTTTATGCATGGAACTGCACTGTGACTGCTTTCTTCTCTGGTAGTGACTGCAGGGACGGCCTGGAAAGTGATTCTTTGCGTCCTCACAACAAGCATAGTTTATAAGCTGCCCCCAGTTTCCAGGCTTGCTTTTATGTCAGGGTGTGGCCTGCTGTTTTATTGCCCTAGACAGCTCAGAGGGGCAGAGGAGTCAGTCCGAGGTCTGTTCCACGGCACAGCCTTCTCCTGATGTCTGTTACAGCACTGCTCAGTAACTTCCTGTGCTCTCTGGCAACCTCTTTTGGCTGCTCTGAAGCAGAGGTGGAGCTGCACGCTTCACTGGATCACTAGCTGAGATAAAGCAGTGGGGTTTTTAGCCCTGCTTCACTAATTCTCATTATAGAAACCTGTGAAGACTTTTACTTTGACTTGGAAAACACTGTCAGTGAGTCTGTGGGAATGAGTTTTGTGGCTCATCGAATCATCTCCCTTTCCAAACATAACAGCCCTAAGCACTTGTAGCCAATGTAATGTGATGTGACCCAGAGGTCTTGTCTATGTCTCCAGGAAGGTGACTGGAGAAAGTAACTTTCTAGAAAGACTGAAGAAGTACAGAGCCTGCTGCTTTGCTGTAAGAGAGCAAATAGTCATACTAGGCAGTGGCATCTGGTTTTTCTTTTCTTTTTCAAAGAGGTTTATTAACAGCTAAGTACTTAAGCTGTGTTGATGCAGAACCATCAGATTAAATGTGCTTTTGCAGTTGTGAATACCTGCATG
The DNA here is from genome assembly GCF_000691845.1 of Merops nubicus. Classification (NCBI taxonomy): domain Eukaryota; kingdom Metazoa; phylum Chordata; class Aves; order Coraciiformes; family Meropidae; genus Merops; species Merops nubicus. The sequence goes on from NW_008595546.1 coordinate 20,297, forward strand.
TAGTGCTTCCATTTGTTTTTTGTTTTCCAAGGGTGTGTTCAGTATCTTCCCTAAGGACTTCTCTCCCAGACCTCTAAAAACTAGTTAAGTGGTAGCATGGATTTCATGCTACATGCAAATGGCAGTGCCAGTGTGGATGCAGGAGAGGGAATCAAATGTCTGTTGCTCATGTAAATGTCCAGTTTTACATCCCTGGTATCCAAGATCTCATGTGAAGATGAGAGTCTTTGGCTGCTTTGCTACCAAGCTCCATAAAACTTTTTTAATCTGCTGAGGTGAGATTTTGTTGGTGTGGGTTTTTTTAAAAGGAAAAGTATCAGAAACTTGAGTTGTTCCTCCTGCCTTGGAAATGGTTTTGATTTTAGGAGCGGTTGTGAAGCCTTTCACTTGCTGTTGTATGGCCAAGAGCTACACACGTGGATAACAAAAAAGTTTCTTGCTGGTTTTAGCTGTTAGCAGATGTTCATGTCCAGTATGGAGAGTGCTTTTTATTTTATACTAAAGGTACAGTTAAAGATGAGAGACTTTTAGGTAATGGATGTCTTGAATTTGATAGAGTACATTTTAGATGTGAGTGGCTCTCATGCTTATACCATGTGAGTTGACAGGGAAGACTGAATTGTGCTCTGAGTTCAGAGGATGCAGGAAGAATCAAGAATGAGTAAAGCAAATGAGTCTGCTCAGTATTTGAGGAAAGTGATGCTGAGTTTCCCTTGAGATGCTTGCTGGCTGTTGCTTTGCATTTATGTGCCAGGGATCCATATTATATGCATTTCCCTTTACTGGCTGTTGTGTTCAGGGTGTGCTGAGTTGCTAGGACATCTGATTTTTGGTAGACCTGTGTGTGCAGGGACGTTTCTGCTGTTTTGGGAATGCACAGGGATTTTTACTGGGCTCAGCAGGAGTACAGGATACTTAGGCAGGAGGGAGCATTCTGTGTCCACTGGTCACGGTCTCTGGGAATCCATGCGATTGTCTAAAAGATGCAAAGTCCAGGACTGTCACTCTGTCTTGTGTGTCTCTATCTTGCTTTTGTTGCTTACCTAATAAATTTTTTTCTTTCCTTTTTTATTCCTCAAACTTTAAGGTTCCTCAAAGATTTATGGCTAAATGGGAAGTCAGTGTTGGACAGGCAGAAGACATTCTTCTCGGGGGTCCAGAGGATCAGAAGTGCAGCCAGAACTCCATTGAATTGGATGGCGAGAAGGAAGTGCAGTTGGAATACTGTGCCAATGGCCCTGGAGCAGAGAAGGACAGGCAGCTGAATGGCTGCTTTAAATCCTTGATGTTTGATTCCAGACACCTGGTCACTGAAAAAGGAAAATTGCACATTAAGCCACATGTAAAAAAGAGCTCCGAGAGCCGAAAAAGGACTAGAGTAAAAAAGAGTGGTGCAAGGGGGGAAGCGTCTAGGGGAGACATAAAAGGAAGAACGCCAGAGAGCATAGTTAGAAACCCGATTGCTGGGGACCTACCAGATAAACACGCGTCTCATGAACTTCGCCGTATTGCCAACAGCCTGACAACATCCAGTAGCACCAGGCAAAACCATTTGCTCTCCACCTTTGGAGAAAGACGTTTTGAAAAGACAGCTTTGAAATCGGACTATGAGAATCGCAAAAGCGATGCTCTGAAGAACACTCTCCAAGGGGACTTGTTTTCCAGCGCATCTTTGGAGAGAGAGAAAAGCTCCCTGGGCATTTTGTGCAGTTCCAAGTTACAAATACACTATTCTGCATCTGATACTGGTACTGAGAAAAAGCAAACTGAATCGGATTCATCCTCTTCCCTCTCAGATGATGGGAACAGTGATGTAGATACCATGGACCAAAGTTCAGAGAGAGCCTCTAGTGCTCTTGAAGTTAGTGATTCTTCAGATAAAGTGGAGAAGGAATTTCCTATGACGTCAAGTGGAAACGTTAAGCTTTCCATGTATCTTTCTCAGAAGAGGAACAGAAGGGCCAGGAAGAAGTCATACAGAGATTGCAAATCTTTGGGAGGTTCAGTAACCAGCAGACTTGATGCTGAATTTGCAGATGGGGCGCTTGAAGTAGGTTTCTCTGATGCTGAGATGTCATTGACAGCTCTTGAGTGCTCCTCAGATGTGAGAAATGACAATCCTTCCCTGGCAAACAAGAACACTACTCCCCAAAGTGTTTCCAAGGACAGCTCCTGGCCTGCTGTTGCAAATCAAGCAATCTTAAAACCGAAAAGCATGAAATTGCCTCGAATCAGGAGTATAAAATGCAAGCATAAAGAAAAAGTCGCTGAGTTGGAGCCTTCCCTTGCAGAAGAGGAGGCTGGTGTGAATCGCTGCTCTTCTGATACCAAAGGTTTCTCTGGCCTTCAGAGAGAGTCTCTTCAGAGAAGCGGAAAAGCTGATGGTCAGAAACTGTTAAACAACATGCATGAGAAAACCAGGGGTTCTGCTGAGATAGAGACGGCTGTGGTGAAACATGTCTTGTCTGAGCTGAAGGAGCTGTCTTACCGGTCCATGAACGATGATGCTGGTGACTCTGGCACTCCAAAGGCCACAGGACCCTTACTTTTCTCTCCTGCCTCTGGTCACGGTCGATTGCCTATCGAGCCAAATTACAAATTCAGCACCTTGTTAATGATGTTGAAGGATATGCATGACAGTAAGACAAAAGAGCAGCAACTGATGACTGGTCAAAATATAGTCCCGTTTCGAAATACCAGCACAGCTGACGGCTCTGGAAGCAACTCTGCGAGTGGTCTGAAGTCCTTGTCTGTTTTAAGTCCCCCATATAAAATAGAAAAAAATGGAGATTGTGTCCAGGAAACAGTAAATCCAAACTCCGCTGTAAGCAACTCCTCATTTTCACGCAATCCTCCAACCAAGTTGACGGGGATTGGTACTAGTAAAAGGGAGCCCACGAGTGCTGCTGTTTCTGGGACAAATGGCACCAATTGTGTGCCCAAACGCAACTGTTCAAAATCTAAGCAGCCATCAAAGCTTGGAGATAAAACAGTTTCAAACAGAAAGGACTTAAAACCAGGAGGGCCAAGTAAGTTGCTAAGTCGGTTATCCAGAGATTCAGGAGAACGTGCATTCCGCGTTCATGGTTCGGTTACCAGTCCTCTAGGTAATGAAGCAGAAGATACTGAAAGGAAAGAGTCTGTTGATTTAACAGAACATTCAGCTGATGAAGACTCTGCCTGTTTATTTGATGACTATTTAGATCGTATTGGAAGGAGACCTGAAGCTGGTAGAAATATTGAGAGCTGCACTTCAGCTGAAAATGGGGAGAGTCCAGACTTGGATTCAGAGGCAAATAGTGAGAGCTCTCTTGGTGATGAGTCTAATGATATAAATCACGTAGCACCCAAAAAGCGATGGCAGCGTTTTAACCAAAGCAGTACTAGATCTAATAAGCACATCAGTAGATCTAGGGAACAAGGAAACTTGGAGAGTGCCTTTGGCCTGAATTCTCGTGGCTTTTCACTGAAGGGAAATGAGTGCTTGGGACGTAGGCATTGCCCTCATACAAAGGTGCTTGAGGGAGACCTGACAGAGCAGGACTATGAGAATCATTTAGACTTAGTTCAGAAACATTTGAATGTATGTGGTAAGCCAAACAACAGTGTGATGGACTCAGAAACAGAGCTTGGCAACTTTGCTCCCCAGTCTGAATTCTCTGCAAAAGGTAAGGGAGCTGGACTTGCACCAGAGTGTATTTGTATACATTTTATACTTTTTCATTTAAAGCATGAGTTCTGGAAGATGGGGCTGTTTGACAACAAGGTGTATACATCTGAGTTGAAGGAAGTGTGATACATTGGTTTGGGGTTCTCTGTAAGCACGGAGACCAAAGAAGGCAGAGTCACTATGGGATTTTTCTTAGCTTTTCGCTTGGAAGGCTTAAATAAGTTACAAATCATTAGTTCCTCCACATAGACAAGTAAACTAAGCATCCTTCTGAGTTTGTTGGGGTTTTTTTTAATTTTTTATTTATTTTTTTTTTAAACTTACACCTTCATAATGTGTCCTTAGAGCCACATGCTTGGTGTTAGCTGGATAGAGCTGTGCTAGAAAGTTGTAGGAAATAGCCTCAGTGGCTGCTCTGTTTTTTTTCCCCTCTAGTGGTGTTTGACATAAGAGTCTGTCTTTAGTTTGTTCTGTAGGACTTGATCAAGACAATGTGTTTGGGTGGTGTTTTTTTTTTTTTTTTTGTGTGTTCTAGTGTGGAATTGGAGAGCTCTAATTAAATTTCCTAATTTATAGCTCTGGGGTGGCTGCATATGAGGTGAAGGGGAGAACAGAAGAGGGGAGAGCTACTAGGGAGGCTGGGCTTGGAGGTGAGTGTGGAAGATGGGGGGGAAAAGTAAGGCAGCATTGTTGGAAGGGAAATGACATAGGAAGGAAGAGGCTTCTGAGAACCACAGGGTCAGATGGTCTTGCTTCTCTCATGGAGGCGAGGACATTTGATTAAAGCCAAAAAGATAAAAGGGGGTGCATGGAGGGAATAGGTCCAGAAGAACCATGTTCAACACATCCCATCTTGAGGCTTCTGCAAAGAATTGGGAGGAGCAAACCTTAATGAAAACAACAAAACTAAATTTCTACATAGATATCACCAAACTAGATTGCTCTTATCTCTTTTCAGTATAAATTAATTTAGCTTGACAGAACTTTGAACCTGCGTGCACTTTGTCACACATTCCCTCTACACATTTTGTTGTGGATATTTTGCTGCTAGTGGTTGCTGGACATGGCCTGCACCTCTATTTCAGTGTGGAAAAGGCAGCTTCTGACTTAGTGGTCATAGGACCTGCCCAAGGCAAGTCAGAGCAGGCACAGAAAATGAGTCTATCCATAGAGGGATATGTCTACCCATAGAGAGTAACACTCTGGGTAGGATTTCTGGTTTGAAATAATGACAAGTTTAGTCCTTCACTGACTGCTCTGGCTGCATGTTTTTCAGGACTTAAGTCTTCACAGAGCATGCAAGAGAATGTGCTTTGTTCTGGCACTGTCAAGGCTCTGCCTCAGGAGAGGGAGCGAGTTCCTCGTGTGCAGTTAGAAGCAGTCAGGTTCTCACGGCTTTGTGAGAATTTTGCGGTTGAAGCGTCTCTGTAGTTTTGGGAATGTGAGATGAAGATGCAAGTCTGCAGAAAGAGAGAGAGAAGAGCTGCTAAGAGGTAGTAATGTCAGGAAGGAAGCGGGAGAGGAGTGCAGCAGGTTCCTGGGTTAGGTGGCACTGGTGGGGAGGAGCACAGAGCTGTCCTGGTGCTGCACACAGGAGTACAGCAACAGCCAGGGCCTGGGGTTTGCTTGGGAAAGTGACAGGTCTGCAACCCCAGCATCATCTAATTCCCCTGCCCTAAAATGCAGGTCAGCCTTGAAGCGCACTTGAAGGTTACCTATACAGATGTGCCACAGGGAGGCACTGGAGCCTCTACATATGAGAAGCTGTCTGGGTGGCTGTACCATCCGCAGTGTGCTGGTGGGACTGAGGAAACATCTAATGCAGTGAAAAGCCCATCTGTGGAAACCCATTTTCCTGTTATATTAGGCAAGGCCTAACATAGGAAGCAGAGAGGATGATGGTGGGAGTCAGACTAACTGCAGCTTACAGAAGAGGAGTTTCCTCTCTTTGCTGGTGCTTTGAGAAGATGTGGCTAATCCTTGTCCACAGCAGGCAGAGGTCACAACAGACTGCAGTCACAACTCTGTCAGTTTCACTTAGTTCAAACTATATAAAGTCTTCATCTTAGTTGAATGGCAACATTTGGCACGTGTTTACTACCAGCCTTGTGGTATGATTTAGAGCAAATAAGGCAGAAGTGAAGATGGGTGGAATTTGCTTACAAAAACCCTTTTTCTTAAATATGTTTAATGAGATCCATGATTTTTGAGTGCCAGTCAGACTGGATCAGGGATTCTTTTACAGGATTCACTTTGGGGAAAAACGTGCAGTTAAGCCATCCCTTCTGGCAGAGTGCTCTGTGCTCTGCTGCGTGGCTTTTATGCTCTAGGTAGTAGCCCAGGATGAGGATGCTCCATCCTATAACTGGCTATGTGCTGAAATGTGTATTTCACCCAGTCACCTGTGCAGAGTGTTAATAGAAGCTAAAAATAGCTGTGCTTGAGAAAGTTGTTTCTTTCTTCTTTGTTGGCCAAGTTTGATATTTTCATGCTTGTTTAACCACAAAGCCACAATAAAGTGTAGCAGTCTTGTCCAACATCCCTGTTCTGAAGTGTTGTGCTGGAATGCTTTGTTGTAAAATGTTTCCTTTTTAAAGACAAAAAAGCTGTCTCCTACACATGAAAAGAAGCAAAGAGAATATTCATTGTTTGTTCCTATACTTCCAGGAGACTGCAGATGTTTTCATGACTACAAGAAATCTTTTGACTGTGTTTTAAAATTTTAAAAGTCAGGAGGTATTCCAGGAAGTGAGAAAAAGACCTAAACTTGCATCATCCCATTCATGCAGCTTGCTGAGTAGAGGGGACATAGAGTGTCAGGGCTCTTATTGTGTTGCTTGCTCTGTGTTGGGGTGTTGAGGTGTTGAGGTGTGGAGCATGGGTAGTTAGGTTTGGATGGAGGAAATACCTGTTCAGGGTTTCCCTTGTGATTGTGCAAACACGGATGTGTGAGCCCTGCAGAGCTTGCTGTTGCTGGTGAGGAGTGTTCCCTCTTGATGTCATTGTGGAATCTGTTGTCAGGAAGGAAAGGCAATAAATGGGCTTGCAGTGGCAGATGGGGAACACAAGGCTCTTGTAGTGTATACAAAAAATATGCCAGGTAGGAGGGGCAGGGGTTAGGTTTATGTGTTACTAGTGAAACTAGCGACTGAACTGTGTTGGGGGGAAAATGGTGTTTTCCTGCACCCCAGCACTAAAAACAAAGGAGTTTGGGGTAATAGCAAAAGTATCATGAGAAGTTTGAGTTGCTAATGGTCTTAGGTTTTGCTAAAAGTACCACAGGAAGGTTAGATGTAGTTTGTCTAGAGAAATGGGTGAAATTCCAGGAACCTCTCACTCGGATATCAGATGTTTTTTGATTTGTCATCTGAACTGCTTGAAGTCCCTTAGGTCCTTAAAAATCTCCTCTGCCTTGTTAGGATTGTTCAAAGTAGGAATCTCAGAAGTTAAAGGCTGTATCAAAGAGAAGTATCGGGGCTCTACCCACATGGAGCATCTGAAGAGAAGGCAGGAACAGCTATTACCTAGAGATCACAAGGAGAATTTTGTCTTGTGTTTGTCTCCAGAAACACAATCTTGAAGCTCCTTTCCTTTTTCTTAGTGCACTCAGAGAGGAAGCGCCTTAGAAAGCCGAGTAAACGGCTTCTGGAATATGCAGAAGAGTATGATCACTTATTTGCACCCAAGAAAAAATCAAAGAAGGGCCAGGAGCAATTGCAAAAGGTGGGTGAAGGCTGATGTGCTCTTCATGGTTATTACTCTGGGTCTCTGGCCTGTGTGCTTTTGACACGTTCTTGCTGGCTGAGTGTGTTTGTTGTGTGCACTGCCATGCAGGATAACCATTTTCACCAACGTGTTTCGCTGTGCTAGGTGAATTCTGTGGTGAGGTCTGAATTTGAAGGAGGTCTTCCTGCACAATGCAGTCCTAACAGAGAGACCCAGCAGGAACCAAGTCCTTTGGTTTCAACTCCATCTTCAACCAAAGAGTCCCCTCCCATCTTGGAAGCAGAGTGCTCCTTCCCAGACCTACGGTCCCATTCCACTGCTCCCACTGATGGACTTGTAGAAGGACCTTCAGATTTTCCAGAGTTGATACTGTCTTCCCCAGATGTTTCTGAAGTTTCTGTCTCTCCAGAGACAGAAGAGAGATTCCTGAAATCGGGTAAGTGGATGGTTGTGTGGTTCTGCTCCCATAAATGAATGTGTCACAGATTCGGTGGAAGTTGTTGCTTCGGTCAGTATGAAAAGGTTAGTAGCTGTTGATCTGTTAGGTTGGTTTTGCTTTGCTTCATTCAATGACCATTACTGATGCTGGGAATGGAGGGAGGGCAGGCACAGTGGGTGACCCAGTGAGCTGGGTGATTACAGTCACACTGCTAGCTTTCTGTGGCGTGTGATGGTCCTGGCACAGAATACCCCTTTCTCCAAATGGAGCAAGTCACAACTCCCGAGTCCTTGCCCTCTGTGCTTGCAAACAGTGGCATTCCTCTAGCTTGAAGGTCTCTTGCTGCTGTTAAAATCCCTTGATTGTGGATGAACATTGGCATGCTGAGTTTGATATCTAAAGTCTAATCTGCATAGTTTATGGGGTGAGCTTTTGCTCTCCTAGTGAGCTCAGGGAATTGTAACACAAATCCCTCTGGAAAAGCGCCTTTTTTTTTATTTAGATTTAAAGGATCTGTAGAAATAATTCGAGACTGGTACTAGCAGTAAGCCAAGGCCTTAGCTTTCAGTAAGGCACAGTATCCAAAGAGCAGGTCTTGTCTCATGGGCTTTTCTTCTTTCCAGCAGTCAGTAGCAGGCTCTACTTTGCAGTATGCTCATTCTCTGATAGCATCTAAAGACATGTCCAGGGTTAAAGCCCTGGTGTTCTGGCTGTGTTAACTTGGTGGGAGCACTGATCCTGTTCTAAAGGGCCTATGGTCAAATAAAGAATACAGGCTAACTGATCTCCCAGTGACCATACCTCTGTCTGCTTGGTTCCTGTTGAGGGCTTCTGGCAGTCAGATGGGAATGGAAAATTAGAGAGAATTAAAGGAGGAAAAGCTGGGGATGTGAACCTGAGGTTGCAGATGCCGGAGAACAGTACAGGATGCAGCAGTGGGGGCAAATGTCCAGCATGCAGAGGTTGCATAGCTCTTCCTCCAGAGAATACTTGCCTCTCACTAAGGCACACAAGCCTGGGCTGTGAGCAGAGACTTGTCTTGACAGTGATGCCATGTTGTCCCTTCATCAGGGGTCTGCATAAGCAGAGCATGCAGAGGCATGTCTCACAAAGGACACAGCCAAGGCTGATGAAGCAAGCAGGTGACCAGGATAGGCTGGTTCTGTGGAGCATCTGGTACTCCCAATTCTCATTTCCTGGTCATTTGAACTTTGCAATATTGCCAAAATAAATGTGGATGGGCCCAGGTCTAGCAACCTGTTAGCTTCTGAGTGCCAGCAAGAAGCTGGAGTAGGAAACGTAACGGGTTACAGGGAGTTTGGGTTGTCTTTTCCCAGATAGTTTTAACCAGGAGCATGTCCTTCAGCCTGTTTACTGTGCGCAGCGTGAACGCGGTGGGAGTGGCGTGGGGCTGGAGGCAGGGCTGTATCTGTCCACGGTGGGACTGGCTTGTGCCAGATCAAAGTGACTGGGAAATGATGATCTGAATGGCGCTGCCAGGATGTGTTACTGCTGACATTGACTTCATAGGCTCTCTTCTGTGGCTGGATTTTTGTGTTGCATATTGAGGTATGCCTGAAGGTCGTGGCAAACTGAGGTCTGTTTTTGTGGAAGTTTTACAGAAACAGATAATTGGCATCCTTGCCCAGGGAGCTTATTATCCCAAAGACAGAGTAAAGCAGATTGTTTTGAACTGTTGGCTGATACTTGCTTAATGGTCTTAAGTCTGATTGAAGAGAAGAAAACCCTCATTTATCTGATGTGAAGAGTTTCATTGCAGGAAACTTTGAAAGCAAGCGTCAAAGGAAGCCCACGAAAAAGCTCTTGGAATCCAATGATTTGGACACTGCCTTTATGCCAAAGAAGGAAGAGTGGACTCCCGCAAAGAAGGTACTTTCATTGCAGCTCTTTTGAAAACAGAAAACAAGCCTAGACAGCAGACCCTGCTGAATGAGACACAGTGTAGTGGGCTCTGGTTTTTTTTTTTGTTTGCTGTGGCCCAGGAGCAGAGGTCCACCCTTCCCAGAGGTGCTGGTTGCTGTGTTGTGATGAAGCAATCTGCTCAGTTACAGATGTGTTCCTCACTCCTCCCCATTTGTAATGGGAATTGGGTAGTTTTGGCTGTAAAATCTCCTCTCTTCATTGATGTGTAAGGAAAAGGAGTTATCTGGGTGCTGGCTGGGAAGATGTGGGCAGAAATGTTCTGCACAGAGGCTTTCTGTCACTATAATATTGCAGTGTAGCTTGAACCTAAGGCTTTGTCCTTTTCTGTCAGATTTCCTCTGAACAGTGTTTCCTTTGTTACCTTCCCAAGTGAGCTGGTGACTGGTACGTACGTGCAGAGCTTGTAGCAGGATGGAGACTTGAGTTGTAACACAAGCAGTATACAGTGCTTGATGCAGATTTTAAAGAAAGTGCTGCTCTTCTCCACTAAATACTCAGTACTCAGTGACATGGTGTGGAAGAAAGCAACTTGAATTGTTCTGGGTGGCATACCTGCACAAGACTTGTTGCCAGTGTTTCTAAGGTTGATTAATAAGTCTTCCTCCTTTTTGTCTCTGTGTGGCACAGTCTTATACAGTTATCATGTTTGCAGTAATGCAGAGGCCAGTGTGTTTAAGTCTTAAGCTCCATAGAAGTGTGAAGTCAGAAGAAACTCTCTGTTCCCAGCAGCTTAAAGGGTGTTAGCAGCCTTTTGGGGAGAGCTGAGCAAACAGTGGATGATGCTGATGAGCACAAGACACAGTGGAGTCAATACTCCTCTTTGCCCAGAGGAATCCCTTTTACATGTGGGATGGAAACACACACAAACCAAATGTTTTACCAGTTGTTTTACAAATGTTATAGTCTCTAATTGCTGATGAATTCGTGACCTGAACTGTAAGTTGCATGTTGCAGTCATTCGTAAAGGCTCCTGAGTGATGAGGAACGCGCATCTCCGGTTGGCGGCGGTGACTTGACTCTGTTGTGTATTTGTAGGGCGCTGGCCCTTCGGAGAGCGACAGCTCTGAGCTCTACTCGCCAGCCCTCTTCTCGGACCTGGGAGGGGGTAAGTGAGGGCAGGGCTGTGGGGCTGGACTGTTGGTGGTGCCTGGATCAGTACCCGTGTCTCTGTGTAAAGGCTAACGTGTCCCGGGCTCTCAGAGGGTGATTGTTTCAGCTGAGGCAGTTGCAGAGGACATAGGTACCAAGGTTGTTTATCTGTGCTACAGTGATGTCTTTGATTCCCCTATGGAAAGTGGAAATGGTGGGCTGTTTCTGTGAGAAGGTGTGCACTTCTCATTCGTAGGCTGGGTGCTTGGAGGAGACCGGTCAGCCCAGGTCCTGTCCCAGGATGCCGTGTTTTGCCTGATGACATGCTGTGACCAGGCTCAGCAGTGGCTGCCCCGTCCCAGGGACAGATGTGCAGTTGCATTGTACCCCCTCCCCATCTGCATCACATTGGTATCGACATGGCAGCATGGTAGGAAGAGGTAGTTAGCAGCATTTGATTAGCAGTGTAGCCTCTGTGTTGGTAGCATTTCTTCTTTTCTGCTGGGGGGACTGTCTCAGAAAAGTCAGTGATGCTGTTCAGCAGCCTGGCAGAAGAAGCTTAAACCAGTATGAATTGGTTGAGAACAGAGGGCAGACTGCCCTGGGGCTGGTATTGCCCCGGCGCTTATGCCGTCAGACAGCAGGGCCTGGTCTGGAGCTCTCGGAAGAGGTGCAGAGCTTGCTGGTGGCACCTGTAGCATTTTTCTTGAGTCGTCTTTGTTTCATCCTAGCTTCTGAAAAGCTCTTGGAGAAGCAGCGGAAGCGGAAGAGACAGCGCCACCCCTCTGTTGCAGCGCATTCCAAGAAGAGAAATGAGGAGGGAGTCAGGGAGACCCTGCACTCTGAGGTACCGTTGAGTCTTCCTACATGCTGTCGTCCCTATGACCTGTCAGCTACTTCCCAGGGCAGAGCTAGGCCAGGTTATCTTCGGCTGGCTGTCATGTCAGCAGGGACTTTGTCCCACTGATGTAGTTGTATGAGCTGGGGCTGAAGCTGAGGGTACCACCTTGATTTAGCAGCTGTTTTGTGACGACTGGTTAACTCAGACTCAGTTTTTAAGCTGCTGTTCAGCTCATTCTCCAAGAGAGAGCCTGTTCTGATCTGATGGAGCCAGGTTTCGCCTGGCATCTCGCTTTGCACCTCTGAAGCTTTAACTGCTGTAAAAGGTCTTCCCTGGCAGTAGTGGGAAACTTGCCCTTTTACACACCAGTATGATGCACAAAACTGGAATTAACCCCTTCTTCCACTTGCCCCTGCTTACTAGGATCAGCTAAGAACAATGTTAAAGGCCCTCGGAGGGACTGTTTGTGACCACTCACAAGAGCCTCTGATTGCATTCTGCCATCCAGCAGAAAGGGATGATTGGGGTAACTCCCTTCAACTGCATCCTGGCAGAGGCTGTGTACAGATCTCTCTGATGACAAGCACTGTTTGCCTTTTAGGAATGAGCGAGGTATCAAGTGTAGGAGAAGCAAGACTTCCTGGGAGAGGTGGGACACCTCTGGGCCTCTCACCATCACCTCTCACTTCCAGTGGCCCAGGTTCAGCAACAGGCTGTTTTGTCAGGATAGTCAGTATGTATTTCAGGAGCCAATTATAGTTGTATATTGTTATGTTTGTTGTTACACAGCTTCCAACAGAGCACATACCTCACACCGCTTCGAGCAGTGCCAGCCACCCTGCTGCTGCTGCTTTTTGAAAGGGGGTTTCTGATGGGGGTGATAAAGCGAGGTGGTATCACTGGGCTGTGCAAGCCTCCCTGTGATGGTGTGAGTGCTCTTCTGAAGTGTGCTCATCTGGGATGGTGCTTCAAAGAATCCTGTACAAACACTTCTGCCAATTCTGGGGAGTAGTTAACACTGTCTGCAGTTAGGCACCTGCTAAGAGACTGGCTCAGCTCTGAGCCAGCGAAGTCTCTGTGAATCTTTTATAGGCAAGTAAAGAGGGGACAGTTCAAAGCAGCAAAACTGTCTAGGCCATGGCTCTGAGTCCTGCACCCACCATTCACTACAGAGGAGGCCCAGGGAGCTTTACCTACCTCCAGCCTTAGACATTTGTGTTGAGTACCTGAAGTTAGGTATGGTAAAACATACCAAAAAAAAACCCAAACCAAACCAAAAAAAAACCCAATGCTTTACATTTTTTGCCAGCATTAGTTTCTCTGTGATTGTTTATTGAGCTGCTGTGGTGAGTGTTCACCCCTTGACTTAGGTGAGTATTGGGGTGCTGTGGAGATGCAGCTGTGCTTTCATGTGGAATTCAGACCACACTGGTCTCAAAGTGACTTTCCACATGCCAGGCAAGGAACCTCTGCTTTGTGCTGAGAGATGATAGAAGAAATAGTAGATGGTCTGATGATACAGCACAGCAAAGCCCCAGATCCAGCTGCTTTCACAGGAGAAGAGGGCAGAGGAAAGCCTGTCTGCTGCACTGAACTAAGCAGCTTTCTCTGTCCTTGACTGTCTGTGGAGCCAGAAGTACAAGTTTACAACATCAGAGCAGCAATAGACTGAGAGAAGGGGATGGAAAATGCTGTTGAAATGGTTGTCAAGGTTGTGAGCCAAGGTCAGGCTGTGCCAAAGAACAGGCCAGGCTTTTGAGGATGTGCCAGACTGAGCAGCAGAGATAATTATGAAGAGCTAAGATGAGAAATGGGCCCTCTGTAGGAAGTGCGTAGTCTTGCAGCACTCATGCATGGTAGGGGAAGGAGGGGGAGCAGTGTGACGGGTTCTCCTGAGTGATGGCCTTGAATGGCCATCCTCTGCACCCTGTTCACTTAGCTCAAGGACTTGGCCTTGCCCATCCTGCCTAGCTCTGACATTCCTTTCCTATGTGGTTCTGGGGGCATTGATTTAAACCAAGAGTAAGATCATGGTGTGTGAAAGGTGTAGTTTGGCCAGCTGCTTGCAGAACCAAACAGGGTGGGTTTGGGCTGAAAGAGCAGGGCTGGAGTATGCTATGCCACACTGGGCAACATGGGCCCAGTCATTAAGGTGGCATTGCTATTAGGAAATGCTTTCAGATCTGAAGAGGGAGTTGCTGGTTAATGTTAAATGACTGCTAGATGCATTTAGTTTTCCATTCCATTAACACGTGAAACATCAGGGTTCAAACTAAGGAGTCCAGCAGCCACCGTAGAAAGCAGCCAGAAGGATGGAAAGATGAACCAGTTCTAAATACCTCATACTTGTCTGTAGCAAATCTGAATATGTTCCCCTGCTTCTAAAAATTTTTTTAAACCTTAGCTACAGCAGGTTACAGCTAGTGCCACTGACCACAGGACGGGTGGTGCTTGTTTATCCTGACAGGGACCTCAGTGACAGAGAGGCTGAGCTCCCTTTATGTCTGACAGTGGGGCCCCAGCATAAGCAGAAGCTATAGCTGACCTTGTTTGTCCATACCAGTCGCTGATTAACCCTGCTCTTGTTCTTTGTTACAGTGACCCCTGCAACCCTGAGGTCACTGCTGAGCTGAGCAGAAGAGGGAGCACCTGTGTAGGAATAGGAGGACCTGGGCTGTAGCCAGTCCTTGGAGCACTGGTGGCTGGTGCTGCTGCTCCAGGAGCATTCCAGGAGCTAAAGCCAGTGTTGTGGCCACAGGGCTGCCTTGCAGCAGGCTGTATGGCACACAGAGAAATAGGTGTAGCAGAAGTGTCAAAGAACTTAGCTTGAGAAGCTGCTGTCACATCATCAAAGTTGGCTGTGGTGTTCTTAGATGGTCTTTTTGCCAGCGCTGTAGAGAGCTTTCCCTTCACTCTGCCAGGACTGTGTGGTAGGGTGGCAGCAGTTCACATGCTCCTTATCAGTATTCCCACAGGCAGCATCGTTGCCAGGCTTCTAGTGAGGTTGTGGTGATGGTCTGCAAGGCTGTACACCATATGGTATGGATGGCAGTAGTTTGTAGCTGGGACTTCGCTTTTTTTGGTGCTGAATAAAGGCAATTGATATAATTCATCTTCATACTGTGTACTATAATAAACTGTCAGTGCACTTGTGCATTGTTGCTCCACAGAACTCAGGGCTTTAAAAAATATCCCCAAATAGAAGCAAACTGCTACATTCAGGGAACGGGGGGAAAAAAAAACAACAAACAGGCAAAGGAAGCATCATTATCCGATCAGGATACCATCTCCAAATTCTTTCAGCTTTGGGAGATTTTTATGTCCTTACCTTGTTCAGACTAGTAGTGTGTTCAGAGGGCATTCAGTTCAGCTTTCAAGCTTTAGTAGCACCACGGCTTGGATTGCTGCTCTCCCATGCAGAAGGTGGTACAAAGCTCCCTCTGGTGACCACTAGCTGGCACCTGGCACCAAGCAGGGTGGCTGCTGCTTCTGCCAGCAGTTTTGAGTTCCTCACTAGGTCTTTCAGGTGTGCAGTTCGTGTTTGGGTACACACTGGGTATGGCTCGGTGACCCAAGGAGGAACTGGCAGCTGTGCACTGAGAGCACTTGGCTAACTGCAGTGAGCTCAGATACTAAAAAATGGCACAGTCCTTAGTGTGTTCTTGCTCAAAGCACTTTAGCTAAAGGCATCGCTGTGGTGCAGCATTAACAGCTCTAAAGGCATACTCAGTCTGGAGTGGCAGCTGGGGCTGGGGAGACCACTGAAGTGTTGCCTAGACTGTGCCCAGGAGGCCTGGAGGCTGGCCCAGTGTTGTTTCCTAGCCCTTAGTTGCCTTTTCTCTCACAAAAGCAAAGGCAGCGTTGCCGCGTGCAGCTCCAGGACAGCAGTATCTTGTGGTAGAAACAAGTGTTGTTAGGATACCTGCTGCTCTCCTTGCCTCTACAGGTGTTTGGGCAAGTCCCATGGACATATCGGAAGGTGTCCTTCCACCTTGGGAAACCCTATGGCAGGATCCCCGACTTGACCCATGAGATTGTGGTTGGGCCTTTATTGTTTGAAACCCATGTTCTCAGCAGGATGTTCTTTCATCACTGGATGTTGTGGTCAGTACTGACATAGAGGACAGATGTTTATGAAAGATTTGCTACCCCAGGCAGGGTGGTGGTGTAAGTGGAAAAAAATCTGGTTCATTTGCTGGGTCACAGCTCTCGTAAAGATAGTTTGAAGGTTTTTGTTTGCATTTCCAGTGCAAGCAGACATGAGCATGCAAGATCCTTCAGACTGCTTCAGCCCAGCTGAAATGTTTTTGTGCAGGGCAATAACTTTTTTCCTCAGCCGTGACTCCTTCCTCAGCGAGGGGTTACGAACAGAAAAATACTTGTGTTGAATGTGTATTTTTTTATTATCTAGTAAACTAAGAGCTGTTTGCTTTCCTTTCTTGTATGTGTTTTGGTGGAACTGTATGTTCTGGGATGAACTGGTATGTTCTCTCCAGGGTGGGTAACACACAAACTGCCAAACCTGTTACATGCTCAATGGCTGACTTGGTACTTTCAAGTCAGGATGGGAACTACTGACACCCCTGACATTTGGGTTTTGTTTTAAAGGGGGAGAGATTGGTTCATGGGACAGCTACAAGCCCCAAAGAGGGTAATGAAGAGGGGTCAGAGAATGACCATGGAGTGCCTTCGACCAAAAAGATGCAGGGAGAGCGTGGAGGAGGAGCAGCTCTCAAGGAGAACGTTTGTCAGGTAGCGTCCTTGAAGAAATCTCTTTGAAACTTTACCACTCTAAAGTGTTCTTGTGTAAGTTCTGGGACACACTAGTGGCCTAGGTGGGCCCAGGTACCCTCAAAGTGCTTATTGTAGAATTAACCATTTTTTTTGTGCTCTGAATTGAACCTTTTCTCTGTGGTGGCCTCTCCTCCTGCTGACGTTAACAGATGTTGGAGAGATGTGACCAAGGCAGGATTCATTTTGGCCCGCACATGGTAGCAGGGACTGGATAGCAGTTGGCAGTGATGATGTGTGAGCCACCTGAATTTACTGACACAAGGAAAACAGCATTTTTCCACACAGGTGTATGCTGGCAGTCCTGGATGGCAAGTGGGTTTTTTTCTGTCTGAGATGAGTTGGGGAATGAGGATGCTCAGAGCTTACATGGTGCTTTTTTTCCCCACAGATCTGCGAGAAGCCAGGGGAGTTGTTGCTGTGTGAGGCGCAGTGCTGTGGTGCTTTCCACCTGCAGTGCCTTGGGCTCTCCGAGATGCCAAAGGGCAAATTCATCTGCAATGAGTGTTCCACAGGTAATTCTGTGAGCACAGGATGGCAGGCTGCCTGCTGGGAGCTTACCTGATGCTTCCTTTCCTGGAGTGATGACTGTAGAAGGGCTGCTAACTACCTCTCAGTCTTCTGATTATTGGTTTGATGTTTGATAATGACTTTCTAATGAAGTGGTCTTAGTGTTGATTCAGGTATGTGAGGTGCAAAGATGTAAGTGTCCACAGTCTGGTGAGGAGGATAAAGGGAAATTCTCTAGGGAGAGGGGTCTGGTGGGGAGGATGAGTCAGAGGTGGGCTGGAAAGGGTGCAGTGTTTAGCCAGACTTGTTGATTTTTGGTTTTCTTCTTATTTTTCCCTGGCCTGAAATCACAGCTGTAAATGTTTTTTTTCAGTCTGGAGTTTTATTGCAGCTGCAGGCAAAACCAGTCTGCTGCAGAGAGCTGTACTTTGGGACAGGTACAGCAGGGTGGGAGGGTGTCCTGTACTAACATGCAGTGTGGTGGAAATGCCAGGTCTTAATTTAGCCCTTCTGTGTGACTGGTGTTCCATCTGCTGCTCTTTCTCCAGGGGTCCATACCTGCTTTGTGTGCAAGAGCTGTGGGGAAGATGTCAAACGGTGCTTGCTGCCCCTCTGTGGGAAGTATTACCACGAAGCGTGCATACAGAAGTATCCACCCACGGTCATGCAGAACAAGGGCTTCCGATGCTCCCTGCACATATGCATGACTTGTCATGCTGCTAACCCAACAAACATCTCTGCATCTAAAGGTACCGAAACCTTCTAGGGTGGGCCTGGCGATGCAATTTGAATGTTTCTCTTTGTTTCATGTCTCCTGTGCAGTGCCACATGGTCCACCGGTTCTTGATCTTGACTTTCTGTCCTTGCCACAGTGCTTGCTGTAGGAATAGCTTCTCTCTCTGAGGAGGGGTGGAAGGGGTGCTGTCAGTTATGTGAGGTTTCTGCTCGTCAGCACTCCTCATGGTCAGCCAGGGCAACTAAAATGTTCCTCTGTCCAGACACTTGGCTGCCTGCACGCCTGGCAATGCCTTTTCAATGAGTCTCTAGAGCTGCATGCACACTTACATGATTCTCCCATTTACTTTTCCATGTGCCAGTGCTCAGCAGTGCTGGCTATCAAGGCAACAATGGCATAGAGAGTGGTGTACTAAAGACTATGATATTGGTTTAATTCTTCTTTTTGTGTAATGCAAACTCTCATCTTGTGGTTAGTGACAACTTTGGGCTAAGCTTCAGGCAGACCTATGTTTGAGCTGTCTGCAGCAACACCTTGACCTTTATCTCACACGATTAAGCTTAAAACTTCTATGTGATTGCCTTGTATATTAGCTTCTAAAGCTGCCTTTCGTTAAATCCTTGACATCTTATGATGAGTGGTGATAAGACCAGCTCTGTTTTTATCCTCGGGATCTGTGTTAAAGTTGTCTTTCCCTCCACCCCACGTATCAGTATTTGGTGCAAAAGACAAACTAAGGCTTAAAGCCCACAGCTGACCACTTTCCTGCTGTACATTTGTGTTGTGTACCTTCTGGTTGCTACTTCTTGGTGGTCAGATTTACCCTTTTCTTCTCGCCTTCTCCCTGTTTAGCCTCATGTGATGAACTGAAAACAGGCTTTCAAAAACCTTGAATAAATTAGACCTGTAGGCAAGTCTGAATTCTCCATTCTGGAATTTCAGGGTAAAATCTGATAAAGTGGAGAGGCAAGTGCCGATCAGAAACTACACGGATTGGTTTCATTATGTGCAGCTAACCACTTGGAACACCCTCCCTGTAATTACTGTCTGAGCTGATTTACTAATTATTGGTGTATGATAGGAAGCAGTCCCAGTCTGTGAACTCTTGAACTGTTTTGGCACAGCATGCAGGAGGATTTTCACCTTTAATACAATTTTACATATGTTATATACAAATATATATCAAAGATATTTATAATTTTATATACCTATTATTACATTGAATAATAGGAATCTAGTGAGCATGTAATGGAGTGTGTATAAAAATAAAAGGTCAGTTTCCGTTTCTGAAGGTGAGCCATGGTTGATCATTTTAAGCTTAGGTATCAATAGAAGCTAGTTTTAGCAGAGAAAATAATAAATCACCTTCTTTTAGAGGTTCATTGTGTTGCTGACGTGTCCTGGTGCAGGTCGCTTGATGCGTTGTGTGCGGTGTCCGGTTGCCTACCACTCCAACGACTTCTGCCTCGCTGCTGGCTCCGTGGTCCTCGCCTCCAACAGCATCATCTGCCCCAATCACTTCACTGCACGGAGGGGCTGCCGCAACCACGAGCACGTCAACGTCAGCTGGTGCTTCGTCTGCTCGGAAGGTGAGATGGTCCCTGCCGGGTGCCCTGTCACCGGGGAGTGCCCTGGGAAACAGTCAGTAGAGCATGCAGAAGCTTCGCCCGTCCAGAGTGTGCCACTGACAACTGCAGAGAACAGATTGACTTCCTGTCCATCCCCACCTAAGTCCAGCTTCAGGCCTAGGACTTCTGGGTCCTTAAAAGTGTTATTTTTGCAGCATGAGCAGGGCACAACTTTTGAAAAGGGTTTGCAGAAGAGCATTGTGGCCTTTTCTCACTGAGTGTTTCTGGAAGTGTGGAGTCCAGGGCTTCTGCACAGTGACTGATGAATTTCTCCTTTTCCTTGTAGGGGGCAGCCTTTTATGCTGTGAGTCGTGCCCGGCTGCATTTCACCGTGAGTGTCTAAACATTGAGATGCCAGAGGGAAGCTGGTATTGTAATGATTGCAAGGCAGGCAAAAAGCCACACTACAAGGAAGTAGTCTGGGTGAAAGTTGGGCGCTACAGGTAGGTGAAGGTAGAACAGACTTGTCCCCATCCCTTCTTCATGTGGTGCTCATGGTGGTTTAGGTGAGAAGCTGCTCTTATGTACAGGGTACATACAGTGCCACAGCCTCTGGCTTTTTTTGCATGCATGTAGCAGCTTGTAAAATGCATATTTTCTTCATCCAGAGGCCTCTTGTCTCCCCACCAGCCTTGCTGGTAGCCCTCACACACTTTTTCCCAATGTCTCCATGCAGTAGTGTATGTCAAAGGTAGTTGGAAGTGGGAAGGCCAAAGGTTCCATCTGCCTTTCCTTGTGTTTCAGGTGGTGGCCAGCTGAGATTTGCCATCCTAGGACAATTCCTGTCAACATCCAGAAAATGAAACATGACATTGGCGAGTTCCCTGTGCTGTTTTTCGGATCTAAGGATTACTTGTGGACCCACCAGGCCCGCGTGTTCCCTTACATGGAAGGTGACGTCAGCAGCAAAGACAAGATGGGGAAGGGCGTGGATGGCATATACAAGAAAGGTAACTTGTCTTCATCCAGAGAGGTACATGTTCTTCTCACTCCCATTTGGAGAAGTGGCATTCTTGTAACAGAGAAAAATGTCTTCTTAGAGCTAAAGTGAAATTAAATTTGTAGACTGATCTGCTGCTTATCTGCCATCCAGTACACTCAGAATGTTCTTTGTCTGACTCCCAGGGAGGGAGAAGGGTATGCAGATCTTGAATGCTTATCCTGCTCTGACGTAGCCACTCTAATTCTGCGTGTACTGCTGCTTTATCACATACCCTGTGTCTAATACAGTTGTCATCTGTGTATAAAAATGCACTTAAGAGTTGTGAATGCAGCTGCCTGACACCTCTGCCCAAACGCAGGCAAAGCTAGCTGACAGTTTGGGTGCTTCATCACCCATGGGCAGGTCCCTTACTGTGACTCCTACAACCACCCCAACTGTGGTGGCCTTCCCTTCGTCCTGCTGCGGTGAACCTCTGGAGTGCATGGCCAGGGAGGTTTGCCTGTGGAGCTGGGAGCACTGGGTGGACTCTGGCAACCCAGCTCCGTGTGAGCAGATGGAGCTCCTTGTGACCCAGCTTCTTCTCTCACTTAGCTCTTCAGGAAGCTGCAGTAAGATTTGAAGAGTTGAAGGCACAGAAAGAGCTGAGACAGCTTCAGGAAGACAAAAAGAATGACAAGAAACCTCCTCCCTACAAACACATCAAGGTGAGGACAGGTGGGGGGAACAGGTGCAGAAGAAAAGTCTTGAGCTATCACTGCAGGTGATTCAGAGATATGCAGAAACATTTCTACTTTTGGGGTGTCTGACTGCATTTGAAGGTTACTTAGGCCCTCTGAGCATCTTCAGCCATCCTCCACAGGAAGGATTCATATATGCACAGAGTTGCATGGGAGCTGGACACGAGTGATAGAGGTACTCTGACTGGAACAGGTCTGGATGTCTGTGTGCTGTTCCACATCAGCTGTGTGGTCTGAAGGAAGTGTCTCTACCTTGGGAATGTAGAGGAGAGTGCTGATCATACGCTGTGTGCTCATGCAGAGTGTGCTGCTGGTGGCAAGGTGGGGATCCAGGCGGTGCAAGAAGGGAAATGGTCAGAGTGCAGTGGAGCAGGGCTGTGTGGAGGATGGAGACCCACAGTATCTTGTTTCATCTCTGCTGTTGTTTTATATCTCTTTCTGTATCAGCTGGTGACTGAACAGAAATGCTGAAGCAGGTGTACGTGCTGGAATATCAGGCCTTTTGCTGACTTGGTGAACTGTTCATGTTTAGGGCTATGTTGTGAGATAGAATTGGAGCAGCACTAGAACTCCTGCAGGATGGAAGTGACTTGAGAGGAGAGCTGGGGCCAGTGGGTGCATGTGCTTGAGATGTGGGTCCAGTCCAATCAGAAACCCAGTGATTCAAGGAGCCTTCTGTTTTTGGTTTCTTTGATTTTTCATTGCTTCTGTCTGCTCCTTCACTTTTCTTCTGTGGTAAACTGTAAAAGCCTAACTGATTGCTGATGCTTTTTGTTTCTAGCTAGGATTTGTTGGCAGACAGGTATGTCCTGTGTGAGTTACTGTGCAGTGTAAAGAACACAACTGAATTGCTGTGGCAGCAGTATGGGCTAGGCAGCTTCAGTGGAAGAAATACAGTTTCTCATTATGGGTATTTTTAAGCCTGTCTCTGACCACAACAGGAAGGAATTTTGTGGAAGCAGTTTGGAGCCTTTGAAATGCCCTTTTAATATAAATAATAACAGCCATGGTCATTAGCCATCACAGATCTTCTGAGGTCTGGGTGCAGGCTGTTTGTCTCTGTGAAGCAAAGTGGTTTTCAGGAGCCCGTGGTGAACTGAAGAAGGCTTAAGAGTGAAATGGCTGAAGCTGGCTGTGTCCTCTCCTGTCCTTCTAAGGAGATCATCTTGGGATCTATCCCAAGGAGCACCAACATGAAAGGTTGCTGCAAAATACAGTTGGGATCCTTCATATCAGGGCTGTGGTGAGTCCAAGCATTGCCCTGTTCCGGAGCTGGTTTTGTACCAGCAGTACCATCAGTAGGGCAGAGCCTGCTTGGCCACAGGTTCATGCTGAGAGGCACTTGTGGTCACTTGGGGTGGCAGTGCCAGAGCCAGCAAGGGCACCTCTGCCTGCCTGGTGGAGGTCCTAATCCTGCATGTCTTGTTACTCTTAAGAGGTGACAAGCAACAGTCTGAGCAGGAGATGGAAAGCAGCAGAAGAGAATACAAGAGTGTTGAGGAAGGTCAGATATGGGAGGCAGTACTAGGAGGAAAGGAAGATTATTGAAGAGGTTAAGCAGGGGTTTCTGCATGGCATGCTTTTAAACAAAGGGGAGGATCAGGGCTAGACCTGCCTCAGGCAGGCTGCCAGCGTGGAATCTTTGCTCAGTGGGTGGGAATAGATAAATCATGTAGGGGCTGGAATAGTTTTGCTAAATCCCCTCTTTTCATGTCCTCAGAGAGGAAAGGGAGCTGATGGTATTGCTCATGTAGGCAAGGAACACAAGAAGCTTTTCTTCAGTGTCTCTCTCAAAAAGTCCTGACTCCTTGTTGCCTGCCTTTCAGCATTCGCTGCCTTTAACCAAAACCAAAGGACCCTGCTCATGCCACAGACATGCCAGTCACTTCTCCACTTGATGCTGCGCTCTTCTTCCTTCTGGAACAGTTCTTATAGAGCCCTTTGGCCTAACTCTGGGCTGCTCTTTGCAAGTCCCAACCCCAGCCTTTTCTGGTTTTTCTTTCATTGACATCTACAGGACAGTTAGGTAGGGAGCTAACTGCATGTGGCCTGGTGCACAGGTAGGCCCTCTGTACTCTGTTACAGGCATGTCTGCCTGGTCCTTGTAGTGACAGCCGAGAGCACAAACCAGCTGGAAAGTAACAGTTTTGAAAACCAGGGCTGTAAGGAAAAGCTGAGGAAAAGGACCCGACGCTCAGAGACTGGAAAAGGTGCTGTTTGACATAGCAAATGGTTTGGTGTCGGTCACAGGTATGGTGTGCATCCAACGAGAGCACTGAGCTGGATTTAGGCACCCTGGTGATGGGAGTGGGATACTTGGCAGCCTCTTCTCACTCTGGGGTCACAGAGTACGTGTTGCACCGGCTGATGCTTGGGGTCCTGCATCCTCCCTCACTTCCCTCCCACAGTAGTCTCTTGAAATTGGGTGCCCAGAAGTACATATCAGCCTGTACTTGTGTCCTCCTGCCCCTAGCTGTAACTGTCTCGTACTGCAGCCTGTCAGCTCGTAAGCAAGGGCTGAGTACAGAAGTGACTATCAGGATAACCCGTTGTGCTCAGGAGCTGAGGTCCTTCGCGTGCGTTCCAGGTGAACCGGCCGGTGGGGAAGGTGCAGATCTTCACCGCAGACCTGTCCGAGATTCCGCGCTGCAACTGCAAACCGACGGACGAGAACCCCTGCGGCCTGGACTCCGAGTGCATCAACCGCATGCTGCTCTACGAGTGCCACCCCATGGTCTGCCCCGCGGGGGAGCGCTGCCAGAACCAGTGCTTCTCCAAGCGCCAGTACCCCGAGGTGCAGATCTTCCGCACGCTGGCGCGAGGCTGGGGCTTGCAAGCCAAAACAGACATCAGAAAGGTCGGTGCTCCGTTTCTGCCTGTTATCTTCACTTGCTGCTCCTCTCTTGCTCAGTTTTGATTTTGATAGATTTGAAAAACTACTAACTTCCATAATCTGAAGAAGACTTCTTGCCATAGCATGCCATTTAGGAAAGAAACGGATGAATTTAACTTTTCCAGTCCTGGCAACAATATTTTGGCTCAGATAACCAATAAAATGGTTTGCATGTTGGTGTCCCACAGGGTAAGAAAGATCATTGCTCGATCTGTTTGCCTGTATGAACAATGGGCTTTATGGGCACACCAGAACATGGGCCTGAAGACAGTGGTCAGGATTTCCAGATGGGGATCAGTGATTATACTTCCCTCCCATTCTTGAAATAGCCAGATTTTTCCAGCATGAGAACCTTGTATCAGAAACTGAAATCAGGGCTTAGCTCTTACAGAAGGGTAATGTCTTGGAGATGGCTATTTATTATTGCTGAAACTGGTATCTCCAGCTAAAACGCTTGTATATATTTTTTTTAAATTCAGAGAATAGTAGTTCTGTGGACACACATCTGTGCTGAATGGAGCAGGAAGAATGTTAAAGCAAAGAGAACCCCAAAGCAAAAAAAAGGTGAAGTGAAACAGAGGACAACGAGCACAGTAGGAGAAGAATGTCTGAAAAAGGAGTAGGGACAACATGCCAGGGGGAAGGGCTCAATAGCAGAAGTTAAAATGTGAGTCTGTCCTGTCTAGGCTTTGCTGCCTGCTGTGATATAGGTTAGAGGATCTCTCTGCCATTCCATGTGTTGTGTTTCACTTTTAGCAGACGGTCTGGAAACAGCAAAACTCAGTTACATAACGGAGCAGAGCTGGGGTTCGGTTTGGTGATTGACGTGCAGTCTCTGCAGTACTTCCCTGCAGGGGAACTCCACAGATTCCCTGCAGGAGCGAGTGCCCGAGGTGCTCGTGCTGCTCAGTGTGGTCGGACCCCAAAGGGGTATCGTTTCCAGCTGGAATGCAGTTATGCAGTGCTTTGAGCGTTGCAGCAGAGAGCTGCTCTTGCGGTTTACTTGCTGCCAGTCCTGAACATTAATTCTTCCCACAGCACAAAGAATGATCTGATGGGCATTGTTGCTTTTTTTTAATTTATTTTGCATTGTTGAGAGTGTGAAACAGATGTATTATTCAGGGCTCTTGTTGAAGTGTATAGGTCAAACTAGCTGCAAAGCATAGAGGAAGATTTTTATTAAGAGGCTTCCACAAAGGAAACGGGAACTAAATTTTAAGACAAAGGTGGATGCCGCTCTGTCCTGGAGGGAATTTGTCTTAACTTACCAGCTTGCTGTTTTCTCTCTGGCAGGGTGAATTTGTTAATGAATATGTTGGGGAGCTAATTGATGAAGAGGAATGCAGCGCCCGAATCCGCTATGCTCAGGAGCATGACATCACCAATTTCTACATGCTGACACTGGATAAGGTATGTGGAAGGAATTCCTCTTGCCGGCATCCTAGGCAGATGTAAAACAATTGCAAGGAAGGCACGATAGTAGTGTTCTCCAGCAAGTAAAAGAGATGCTAAGAGTTGCTGGTGAGCTGGTCTGCATTCCCATTAAAGAGAAGACTAAAAGAACACACTGTTACATGCATTAGAGAAGCAAGCAGTAGAGAAGTACCAGGTTGGATCTCCTTAGGATTAGGAGTAGTCTGAACCAACCATTTGAGCTCATTGAGAGGAGGTGAGCCACTTGTCCGAGTGCAGTTGTTCCAGGTACCCGTGCTGCGATGGCTTGAGCAGGAAATGACAGCTTATTAAACATACGGTTCTGGGTGTTCCTTTTCTCCACCCCAGGATCGCATCATCGATGCTGGGCCGAAGGGCAATTACGCGCGGTTCATGAACCATTGCTGCCAGCCCAACTGCGAGACGCAGAAGTGGTGTGTCAACGGCGACACTCGCGTCGGGCTCTTCGCAATCGTCAATATCAAAGCTGGTAAGGAGCCCTGCTCTGACACCACCCGCGGCTAAAAGCCTGCAGGTGTTTCTGTAAGGAAAGAGGAGGGTTTGTAGCTCCCTGCGAAGATGGTTAATTTTTGTTTTCACATAAGCAGCCGTGAGACTCAACGCCAGCACTGGCATAATGAAACACATACATGTGGTATCAGTGGAGGTTCGCTGTTCTAACTTTACAGGCTCAAGAAATGGAACTAAGGAAGCTGCAGCGTTGGGTCAAATTCCCTTTTTGGCTGTAGTATGTAGTAGTCATGGGGGATTGCACTGAATTTTCAATCCACACAGATCTTTGGCGACATTAATAGTTGGTATCCTTATGTAGTTGTGACAGTCATTTGTATCATTGTATTTCAAAAGTGAAGTGTACTTCAGCAGTGAGACGTTCTGCTTCATAGTTTATTACAACTTGCTTGGTTTTGGTCTGCTTCTGTGCCAGGTACTGAGCTGACTTTCAACTACAATCTGGAGTGTTTGGGAAATGGAAAGACCGTTTGTAAATGTGGTGCTCCAAACTGCAGCGGCTTCCTAGGAGTGAGGCCAAAGGTAGGACGCCTCCTTTAAGCTTTTGTTCTTCCTAATCACCTCTTTGCATAGATGTGTATCACTTGTTCTCAGAGATCTCAGGAAGGGTAATCCAGTTTCAGTGTGGCTGCGGAAAACACTGCTTGAAATGAATTGAATATCAAAGTTTTCATTCTGAAAGCACAGATCTTAGGCCTGATTGTTAGAGTTGCTATAGATAACGACAGGAAATTGTAATTTACAACAAAAGGATAAAGGAAAGATTTTTTGGGGGGGAGTTTTCTGCCCTACTAGCATGACAGCTTCCATCACATTAGAGGAGAAATTAGCACGGGAAAAACTTCAGCCCTATAACCAAGAAACCACAGCTTAGCCCATTTCCCAAAGAAAAGGCACGAGTAAATTGTGAGCATGCATGGAAAGCCAGCAAACTTGCATTCTTTCAGACGTTGAGTTGCTTTAGAGCCAGAAGGCTTCTACACCACCATCTTTGCTGCAGTAAGAAAGTTCCTGGGCTTTTTTCCTATTTTGGTCAAGCGACTGAAGTGCGTGCATCAGACAGGAGTAAGAAATTTGCCATATCCAAAGTAGAAAAATCAGTAGCTTTTAGAACTCGACAACTTTTGAGAGCTTTGTGTTGTAACTGCAATGATGCAGTAACAGGAATTGATTTCAGTTACCTCCTTGTGTGAGCTGGTTCTCACTGGGAAAAGGAAACAACAGGAGCAGTTGGCCAAGTTCCCAGCTGTCACAAACTAAATCTATGTCTCAGCTGTTGGTTTCATTCAAGAGCTTCACCAGATCAGTCTGTAATCCCTCTGCTCTGGCATGTGGGTACTGGCAGCTGGCTTACCCATGGTTCAGGGTGAAAAGCTCCAGCAACACAGTTGTTAAACCCCGTCAATATATAGTGAAGATTTTGTGATTTGTCCGGAGAGCTTAGCTCAGCAAAAAAATTAACTCACGATAATAAAAATGTGAAGTCTTCAGAAGTTTACAGATGGGGTGAACTACACATCTGATGTATTTAGTTCTTTTTGCAGTATGATTTCAAATTCCATTGATTTTTGTGCTGATTCTGTGTTACATATGGCTTTACTGTCATTTTTGCCCTGAAATGGCAGGTTGCTTGATGGAAGTCAGAGAAGGGTGCCCCTTAGTTGGCATTGATGTGTTCCATCTTGATGAGATGGGCTAAGAAACAATCCCGAAGAAAACACTACCTTTTTTTTTTTCCCAAATTCATATCACAGTAGATGCGTTTTTAAGCTTCCTGAAGAATACAGCAAGACAAAACTTGGATGATTATATTCAAATTCACTCTCAAAAGTGACCTTTCTAGCTGGGAGTGAGGCAGAATGCTTAGGAGTCTATTATACTTCAGTGAGCAAGTGGGAATCGCTTAGTCCAGCTGTTAGACCTTGCTTAGACATGCAAATTAGCTGTGAAAGGTTTTTCCTGTTCTCTTTGTAATTAGCTGGACGAGGTACTAGGCACTGAGAATAGGTGGAATAGTTTAGGTGGAGTGATTTCACTGCCTGCTGTTTCAATGAGAAGGCCTGACTTGTCTCCATTGTCAATGGGAACGATGGTATGAGAGCAGAAACGTCCACATGTGAAGGGGAAGGAAACAACCTAGAGATGTAATTCCCTGATGGCAGGACAGCTGGATAACCACTGCTCCCGAATTCTGAAGCTGTAGGCCTGGAGACGAAGACTGTTTTGGTGGGTTTGTTTTTAATCTTGATAGGAGAGTGATTAAAATAATACCCAATATTTACACAAAATAAGAATGTTAAAATTGCCTCATAAGCGTTGTCTCAACACACAGTTTTTCTGCCTGGAGGATGCATATTTGGACACGAAGATGTGTGGAAAATGGCGTAAAACTTGGCTCATGTCTGTTTAGATGAACCAAACTGATAATGTCACTAACTAGGGACAGGTAGCACCACTTTTTGGAGTTGAGTGGTACACTGGGAGGCTAAGCCTGGAGAGGATCTGTGCTGAGGGACTAGGAGTGCTCTGAGGAGCTAGCTTTGGAGGAAGCTGAGATGGAGGAAGCCTTAGGCCATGGTGGAGAGCACTCAAGCCATTTAGATGCTAGTCTTGGAACCTGTTGTGGTTATTTCTTTACTGCTTGTAACAGCTGTTGGAAACATAATTTTAACTGAGTATAGCTGGGAACGGGCTGGAGTGCAGAGATTCCGTACACCAGAGCACATACCTAGAGGGTAATAGCAGAAACATGTCTGCCATGAGAAGATCATCAGTGAGCAGTTGTGGTGAAGGAGACATTGTGCATTTCAGCTGTGTTGGCACAAGAACAAATAGGTCTGAACTGATCACAGATAAATTCAGACTGAAAGCGGAGAGAGGAGTAAGGAGTGTCAAGAAGTGCAGGAAGGCCTGGGAGAGACTCCTCATGAGTCATGGGTGCAAGGAGGCTCATCTGCTTTGCCTGAGGACCTGAGGAGTCTGTGAGAGGTGGTATGACCTCAGCAACACCAGGAAGCCCTGGACTCCTCATGCTGCTCTTGTTAATTGTATGTATCCCACATTTAACCAGGCCTTGGTGCAGGGCTTCCAGGCTCTTTCAGAATCAATGAGAACCATTTGCCATAGTAAATTGGTTGCCAGATATTAAGAAGCACTGTAGAGATCCTACATGTTTCAGGTATGGCTGCAGTGAGGTGTTTTTTTGCAAGGTTTGTGGTTATCTCCACTGTAGCAGGAAGGGAACAGGTGGGAGGGGAAGAGAGCTCCATTAACTGCCATTGTCTCACCTGCAGAGCCAACCCAGCCTCACTGAGGAGAAGTCCAAGAAGCTGAAGAGACGGCCACAGATGAAGCGCCGGTCGCAGGCGGAGGTGATGAAGGAGCGAGAGGACGAGTGTTTCAGCTGTGGGGACGGAGGGCAGCTGGTTTCCTGTAAGAAGCCAGGCTGCCCCAAGGTGTACCATGCAGACTGCCTCAACCTGACCAAGAGACCTGCAGGTCAGTGCTCCACAGCTGGGCTCTGCTTGGGTCACGGCGTTGTCTCGTGTCCCAGGCACTGCTCGTCACCTGGCACTCGCTTCACAGCATTTTAAATAGAGAGAAATCTTTCTTACTTGGAACAGGCCTCACAGCCCTGCACCCCACTGTGACTGCAAAAAGGTGAATTAATTGCTGGAGGGGCAGCTGGTCATTGCCTAAGATCTGTGAGCTGACCTCAAACTTGGGGCCTGGCAGACAGCCCCAAAATCAGTTAAAGCATTGCTTCCTCAGATTGGGTGTTTTCCCAAAGTTGAAGACAGAATTGAATGGTGAGGAAAAGCACTGGTGGAAAACAGGTGTTCAAGAAGAATGTGGTAGATGTCTGAGCTCACAGTTAAGGAAGAGAAGGATATCAAAAGCATAATTCTAGTTTGAGGTGAAGTGAGGATAGGAATTTGAAATTTAAAAAAAATATATTCAAAAAATACTTCCATATGTGTACAGAGAAAGAAATAGGCTCTCTGCATGACTGATAAAACAGTTCCTAGTTTGTTTGTAGTTCAGGAGGTATAACATTTGCTGGAGGAAAACATCTAAGTTAACATTTAAAAATCTTAAAGGAGATGGCTGAGGGGAATGTTACCTCTCATTTTTTTCAGTTTGTATGAACTACTAAAGGAGTTCCTGTGACCTTTAATGAGTATTTAGGTTTAACCAGAGCTCAGAAAGGGAAAAAGTTTGATGTGAATCTTTGTAGACCAATTAGCCTGATTCCTGTCAGGCCAGGAGGATGGAAAAGCCGATACAAGGTCAGGTCCCTAAAGAATTAAATGGCAAGAATATAAACAATACCAGATGACAAGCTTTTAGGTAGAATTAACTCATGAAACATAATTCAGGGGATTTTGCTAAGATAATACATTTGGTTAATAAAGGCAACTGCACTGAAATAATTTGTTTAGGGGGCTGTAAATCTTTTGATGTAAGCATTGTCATAGTAATTCTCTATGCAGCTTGGTGTGGTATTTTCTGAGCATGTTCTGGAGGCCAGCTAAGAAACACAGAACCAAGTGGTCTCTGAAGATAACTGCCAGGAGAGTCATTATGACAGTGTTTCTGTCAACACATAATGGGGAGCCAGATCTGGGCATTCAGCACCTCTAGCTGTAATTGGGCAGGAGGTTTAGAAGGGCTGGTAGTATATTTTTTAGATGACAGAAATTATGCGTGTGCATGTCTTGAGTTTTGGGGAGCATAAGGCATTTATTTATACAGCAGAGCATGGATTGCTCATTGAACAAATGCTGTAACAGCGATGAGACAGCCAGCGGGGCCTGCAGGTCATTCCTCTGGGCTATGCCATTCAGGGTGAGGGGGTCCTGAATATGCCTTTCTACCCATTTTTGTGTGCTAAGACAGGACACTGTTACATCCTGGTGGCAGGTTTCCCCATGCTTTAAAGCTGCCAACAAAGGCCTGTTGTCCCGTTTTCCATTTGAAAAGTTTCTCCTAATGGTCTGACTTGAAAGAACAAAGGGTTGCCATCTCTCCAATAGTGGGTTTGGTTTTGTTGGATTTTGTTTTCTTGGTTTTTGGGTGGGGTTTTTTTGGTTTTTTTCCTTACTTACTGGGAGGCTCTTGTCTCCTTAGTGCTTTTCTGGCTTAAAGGAACACCTCTCCTTGCAGCTCTTATTCCCTAAAATTACTGTTCTTCGTCCCCTCTGAACTGCGCCCCACTTACCTAGATGTTTTTGAAACTGAGGTTAACGAGTATTTTAAAGAATTGCAGTCGAGGCCTTGTTAACACTAACAGAAAAGAATAATTATATTTTGTCTTTTACGTAAGATTTCTCAGGAAATGAGATTTGAATGGTTTGGAAAAAATAACTCTTCAATTTAAGTAATATTTGTGGTTTGCCCTGTCATCCTTGAGTGTTCATCTTGATCCTTTTCACATACTTTTCTTCCTCCTGCAATCCTGCTTTGCACTGGTCTGCATTTAATTGCACTTTGTAGGTACAAGAGCATCTGTTCATAAATTCTGAGCATGTTTAACCAGATTTTTGCACTCCCTCACAGCCTTGTTGTTACCTACCTGTTTCTGTAAGAGTATTTGTTATTCTGTTTCCAGAAATTTAAATTAAAATGCAGGCTAAAATAGACTCCTGAAGGATATAATTGGAAATGCCTCCTCCACAGTTTGCCAGAAGACTATTAATAGCTGGTTTTTGAGACTGATTTTCAGTCAGTTGTAGCCATTTTACTCTTCTTTTTATGCGTAGGCTATAATTTTTATAGCCCACTCCTTAGAGTACCATGCAGGACATGAAAGGTTCAGCACTTTCTACTTCAAAAGTTTCCTCTACGATGGGCATTACTGTCGAGTAATAGGAATTTCCTGCTTGTTTGCATGTTACTAATTGTGTGATCTTACTTCTGAGAGCTCCAGGCTGTCTCTGGAGAGGCTGCTTATTCATTAGGCCTTTTATCCTGTCAAAGACCATAAAAGTGGTTTGATAGGATTTATCTTTCCTGCAGCATACTGGCAGGTTTTGACTGACTTTATTTTCCATCCATACAAATGACCTCTATAATAGTAGTCCCAGAGTCTTCCCAGTGGCCAGAGCGAGTGTTGGAGTGTGCCTGTGGGGTGCTGAACGGTGCAGGGGGAGCAGCGACAGCCTGTGCTGCTGCACTTTGAGCCTGGAAGGGGTAAAACTACTTCTAGCATTAAACATCCCCACTCTGAAAAGATTGCTGGAAAATTGGAAGAGACACAGCAAAGTAGTGTACGTATTTAAGGACTGGATCAGAAACCTTGGGCAGCCTTCAGAGAAGGGGGAAGAACATGCTACGTATTGTCTTCAACCCCAGGGGAAAAGCAGCATGAGAGAGCAGAGCAGAAAGCTGCTGCTGTGCATGGAGAGGTGCCCACAGCTGCTCAGGGCTGTGCTGCAGCCACACTCTCCTCCAGCTTCCCTGGGAAAGGGCTGGTAGCCAAAGCCACAGCTGGTGGGCTTGGATCAGGGAGGCTGGGAGGAGCTCTTGCCCGCCTCATGTCCATCACTGCTTGTGGTGGCCCGTGCAAGGGCTGCTCTGCAGGCAGCTGCTCTCTGCAGTGAGGCAAGAAGCCAGGGGGAGCATGGGGTGTTGGTGGAGCATGGAGGCAGAAAAACAGCCATACTGATCCTGTGGTGAGAGGCCAGGAATTCAGCGTTGTGTATCCTGGCTGCAAATGGTCTCACTGTTCCCTGTGCCCATGAAGTGGGGAGAAGCATTTGGTAAAGATGGCGGCAGCCTTGGCTGGGGGAGCAGGGGGCTGAACCAGTGAGGTCACCTACAAGTGAAAAAATCGGTGATCGTTCAGGAGTAATGTTGGGTTTTTCCCTCTGTCATGCTGTTTATACTGATGGTGAGTAGATTCAGCATGGACATGGAGCTCTTCAGGGAGCAGCTTGGCTTTGTGCTAAGCAGTATTTTTATCGTGGCTGTACAGAGATTCAGGAAGATGCCTTTGGGTACAGAGACGCTAGAAACCTACTCCCTTGTGATCACTGCCCTCTCACTTCTTCTTTCTGATAAACAGGAAGGGAGGTTATTGGCCCAGAATTAACAAAGACTTACATTAACCTGATCTCTTAAAGATATACTTAAGAAATCTGTTGGGTGTTTTATGCACAGATACCACTGCTGTGGTCTGTGGAAACCAGAGCCACAGAGCTGTGCAAGTTGGGGGTGTCTGTTCTTCTCTAGGCAACCATATTGGTTAGTGTTGGGATGGAGCTAGATGGGCCTTTGGTCTAACCTGGTGTGGCTTGTTTTTCTCATGAATATCCTTGCCCTTGTTGCTTCTGAGGATGCAGGTTCCTGTTGACTGCCCACTGAGCCGGGGAGCTATGGCAGAAACTGAGGACCCATAGAATTGTATGGGAGTATTACAGGGGTGTTCCCACTCTCTTTTGACTCCCTTTGCCGCAGACCTTCTCTCTTACCCATGTACCACTTTTAAGGTATGTCTTTTCTCCTGTGTTTGTGCTGCAGGAAAATGGGAGTGCCCCTGGCATCAGTGTGATATGTGTGGTAAGGAAGCAGCTTCCTTCTGTGAGATGTGCCCCAGGTCCTTCTGCAAGCAGCACCGAGAAGGCATGCTCTTCATCTCCAAGCTGGATGGACGGTTAAGCTGCACAGAACATGATCCCTGTGGGCCTAACCCTCTAGAGCCAGGAGAAATTCGTGATTATGTGCCTCCCATAGAAGCTCTGGCTGATGGTGAGGACCCCCAGCCGCCGGAGGAGCCACCCGCAGACACAGACCTGAGTATTCAGCCTCTGGACAGCTTACCTCAGCCTGTGGCCCTCAGGCTGCAGTCGCCAGAAAAGGCCCCCGCTACCCTAGCGCTGCGGACGGCGCCTGCCGCCATCAGACAAGCCCCCCACCACTGTAGCCCTGAAGTTGCAGCCATCAAACAAACCCCCCACCACCCTGGCCGTCAGGTTGCCTTCACCAGACAAACCACCCGCCACCTTGGCAGTGAGATTGCCACCATCAAATAAACCCCCCACCACCTTGTCGCTGAGGCTGAAGCCATCCAGCAAACCCCCCACCACCCTCTCGCTCCGGCTGCAGCCTTCAGACAAACCTCCCACCACCTTCTCACTCCGCCTTGAGCCATCAGACAGGCCCCAGGCTGCCCTGTCCCTAAGGCTGCAGTCAGAGAAGCAACCCATCATTGTAGCGCTGAGGCCTCAGCAGCCTGACAAGCCTCCCGCCAACGCAGTGCTGTGGCCACTGGACGAGTCCTCCAGTGATGCTTCACAGCCTCCTCTGCCGAGCAAATCTCCTCCGGGAGCCGAGCAGTCGTTGGACGAGTCGCTTGTTACTGCTGGTGCCCTGCAGCTCCAGCTGTCAGACGAGCCTCCGGCTGCCGACGGGCTTTTGGGGTTATCGGCCAAGTCTCTCATTGACACCACGACCCAGCAGCCTGAGCTGCTGGACGAGTTCCCAACAAAATGCCTGCATGCTCAACTGTCGGACAGACTTCTCGCCACAGCAGGGACCCTACAGTCCCAGCTGGTGGACGAGCCTCTTGAGGCCGATGAGCTTCAGCCACTGGACAAAGCTTTGACCCAGAGTCTGCAGCTCCGGTCTGTGGAAAAGGCTCCT
This sequence comes from Merops nubicus, assembly GCF_000691845.1. Lineage (NCBI taxonomy): Eukaryota > Metazoa > Chordata > Aves > Coraciiformes > Meropidae > Merops > Merops nubicus. The sequence continues at coordinate 54,852 of NW_008595546.1, forward strand.
GGCTCCGTGGTGCCACAGGTCCCAGCGTTGGAGATGGCTCCTGGCCCTGGGGTGCTGTGGCCTCTGCCCATGGAAAAAGTTCCTGGCTCCTCAGTCTCACGGATCCTACCCATGGAGAAGGCTCCTGGATCGGCCGTGCCACGGTCCCCACCTCTGGAGAAGGCTTCCTTCTCTGGGCTTGTGTGGGTCCCAACCACAGAGAATGCTCCCAGCTCTGAGGCACCCCATCCTCTGCCTCTGGAGAAGGCTCCTTCCTTGGGGATGCCACGTAGCCTGCCCACAGAGAAGGCTCCCTGCTTGGGGCCACCGCGGCCCCTGCCTCCGGAGAAGACTCCTGGCTCCCGGTCACTGCACGTCCTGCCTGTGGAG
>NW_008595546.1:55368-62046 GCF_000691845.1 Merops nubicus
CTGCCTCCAGAGAAGGCGCTCAGCACCGGGGTGGCTCGGCCTCAGCTTTTGGAGAGGCCCCTCACTCTAACAAGCCCGTGGCCTCAGGCATCGGACAAGCTGGCTGCCGCTGTGGCTCCCCCGCCACCGCGGCGGCTCCGAGGATGTTACTGTCAGAGAAGGCACTGCGGCCCGTCGACCAGAACGCGCAGCCGAAGGAGAGAGGAGCCCCAGCCCTGGAGCTGAGTCCCCAGCAGAAAGAGAGGACCATGTTAGCTGGCGAGCAAATCTCTTGGTCTGCTGCAAAGGTGGCGACTCATGTCGGACAGGTACCTTGGCCTGCAGAGAAACTACAGGTGCATGAGCAAACCCACTGGCCCACCGGTAAAGCCCTGACGCCTGCCGAGCAGCCTTCCCGGACAGCAGAGAAGCTGCCGGAGCCGACCCTTCAGCCCAGCTGGGAAGTGGCCTCAGCCCCCGCAGAGCAAACCCCTTGGACATCAGAGAGATTGTGCGTGTTCGAGCAGGCGCCTCGGCCAGCCAGGGAAGCGCCAGCGCCCCCGGAGCAGATGCCGTGGCTTGTCGCGAACATGCAGACAATTGACCAGATTTCTTGGCTGAGTGGAAAAGCACAGACTCCTCGGGGGCAGGACCCTTTGCCTGAACAAAACACAGCGCTAGCCCGTAACCAGGATTCTGTCTGTCGTGAGTTGGCTGACTCGGAGCCAAAGTGAGGTTGGTGAATATGGGAGGCAGGTTCCAGTCTTTTAATGTTTAGGGAGGGGGAATCTTTGTGTTTTGTTTTGTTTTGTTTTTTAATTCACTTCCCTGAGCCCAGGCCCTAACACATGCACATCCCATCCGTATTCTCTTGTGACATGAGCAAGGACATTCTCTTAAGTCTGAGTGTGACCCAGCCCAAGGGAGAGAGCATCTGTGACCTTTTTTCCTCTTCCTTTTACAAATGGTGAAGCTGAAATAAAGAGTCCACTCTGGGTAAAAAAAATCTCCAATTCCATTGAAATGGTCACATTGCTGATGCAGTGTGTTCGAGCTCCAGGTCTGATTTGTAGGTGGCTTCCCAGGTACAGCTGGGGGGACCTTTCTCTTCTTAATGTATTTAGAGGAAGCAGATCAGTTCAGGCTGCCCTGGGACTGGAGATGTTTCAGGGCTCTGGAGGTGAGCAGTCAGGTGTACGCCCTTGTTGGACTCTGTAAAAGCAGGGAAGGGATTTTTCTGTTCTGTGCCCAGTTCTCTGTCCCTGCAGGGTGCTGCTTTGCAAGGTTGGTCCATGTGTTCACTGGGATGTGGTGTGTGTGGCTCACTGAAGGACGAGTATCTCCAGCTGAGCTGGGAGAGGAGCCCACTGCACTTGCTCAGTGCAGTTTTCTCCAGCAATAGAAAATACCCATTCAGGCTCCGTTGTACAAAAAGCTGCGACTGGTCACGCCCAAGAAACGGGGAATCTGAAGGAGGTCAGGGAGTAGAGAGGTCTTGAAAGGTGCCATCTGACAGTTTTTTCATTCTTGCCTCTTAATCCTTTAGCACAGGACACACAGAGTGTCTCCTAAACTTGAAAATGTTGTGACCTATAAAGCAGCAATAGCAGAGTAGGGCAGAGTGGGTTTCCCCAAGGTGCTGAGCACTGCCCTGGCAGGGTGCAGGTGCTCCCTTTCAGATTTCCATCCAGTCTCTTCTTGACTTGTGTTGTCACCGTGAGCCAGCAGACCGAGCGGTCCTTTCTCCCCTCGCCTCAGAGCTTTCAGGACACGTTTGCACCTTCCCAGCAGCAGGACACGCGGAGGCGAGGGTGCTGCAGCTCTCTCGGACTCATCCACACCTGCCTCTTGGGTAGCTTCTGGCTTAACTCTTCTACAGCCAAAGGAGACTTGAATTAACTGGACTGTGTTGATGTGCATGTGTGTGTGCACGCGTGTGTGTCCTTCCAACCCAAGTAGTTCTCACACTGGAACATGGTGGGCTCCAGCAGCTGGCTGGCTTTCTTTTTTCCTTTTCTCCTTTTTCCAGTTAAGGAGATCTTTAGTTACCTGGTGGTCATCAGGCTGGTGTCCAGGCTGGACCTGCTGCAAGCCATTTACTTAAGCATTGAGGCAGAAGTTTGCTTAGCTGTGGTACTCGTGGGGCAAGCAGTAGAGTCCCAGGGAGCTGCAGGGTGGCATTGGGAACCACTGGCACCCTGAGACACAGGAGGAGGGTGGGCCTCCCAGGGTGGCACTGCTTAGGCTGGATGGGGTCAATGTCCTACCAAGGAAGTGCTGCTGACCAGCACACTCTGCTCTCACAAACGCATTACCTCGGTGGTTTGCCTGAGCCCTGCTGATCTGAGTGCTGCAGTCTCGGACCTCTGTGCCCACCACCAGAGCCTCATGCAGCTCCAGTGTATCTTTCTCCTTCCAGACAGATCCACAGGTCCCTCCCCAGAACCAGAGCGTGCGGCTCCAGGCCAGCCCTCTCCCTCCTGCGTGGGAGCAGGTTCTTGTTCCCACCTGGCTTGCAAGTGCTGGCTGCTCCCAGAGCAGACGGTCATGAGCTTCGTGGCTTTGTATGGAGGGAGGCAGAGATCCGTTCTCCGTTCCCGGTGCGTGTGCCCCCGACAGCTTCCTGCTGTCAGGGCTGGCTGTGCTGGGCGCAAGGGGACGTCACCAGCGCTACGGTGCATCTCTTCTCTAGTCCAAATCATTTCACATCCTTTGTAGAATAGCTAGCGACTTCAGAGAGCTTTATGGCTTATGGAAACTTACTGTTTAATGTTGTTTTGTTTTTTTTTCCGGGAAGACTGGCAGGTCAGTTCCTGCTTGCTGCTGAAACTGGGGAAATGCAAGCCGCTTGTGTTTCTGCGTAACTCCTGCACAAAGGGAATTGAGACAACTCCTCAGAGCTGTTGAGAGAGAAGATAATCTAAGGGCATTCGTAACATTTTTTTTAAACAGAATTTAAAAAAAAAATGGTAATGACGTTCAGTATATTAAGTATTTATCATGTGTGAGAAGGAAAATAAATCTTGAATTTACATTTATAGGCCTTCCCGTGAGCTGGACGTAGTCCTGTAGATTGTGTAAGTAGGGTTACCTCCGTGCCAGCCGCCCAGCCAGCTACAGCTGTAACCAGAAAGGTATCTGCACTGCTCTGTCCACCTCCGCTTCGCATTGTCACGTGTTAACTAGCTACTTGTCTCATGAAAAATAAACTGTGAATATTTTTGGTGCAGGCTTTTTTTAAATCTGTAAAATGGAGAAGTTCTCAATGAATTCTCATAAGTGCAGGTTTGAAAAAAACACTTCTCTAAATTTTGTGCCCAAATAGTAGGGTGAGGCTCACAGCAGCAGCAGCTTTTCATGCACAGGGCTCTTTACCCAAAAGCTTGTCTTGAACAGTGAATGTGGATTGAACCATTGCATGGCATTTCAGACCTACAGCCTTACTCCTTGATTCTGACCATACCCCACCTCTCGTCTCCCTTCATACCTTTTCCATGAGGTTTCTGGCTTGCTACCTTCCAGCTACTGTTGGAGAGTTGACTTCAGTGTAGCAAGGAGTCTGCTCAGTAAAACTAACGTTTGTAGATGCCATTGAAGGAAGAAGCCAACAAGCCACTTTGCCCTCGCCGGGCCCCTGGGCAATGCTCTGTCAGGTCAGGAGGGCTTATTCACGTGTACGCAGGGCTTGCAGAGGGAGTAATGGTGCTGTTAGGACCATTGAGGTGTGCTGGGTCACCTCAACAAGACGGGCAAGGCCTGACCAGGCCAGACGTGCAAATTGGTCCCAGCAGCCCTGCCCTGCCCAGCCTGCCTTCGTCGGCAGGGAGCCAAGCATGGGCTGAGGAACAGCTCCAGGCAGCAAAGGCCAAGCAAATTAAATGTGGGATTCTTCAGCTCGTGCTGTTTGTGGCAGCTGGTAGCACTGCCTTGTTAGGAGGAAAGGGAATGTCTGTACCAAAGTAGTTGGGTTCATTTTCTGCAGTTTTATTGCTGTCTTAAGAATTCAGCCACTGTGACTCACTGAGGGTTTTTTTAAGGTAGAGGGAAAGCAACAGATAATACATACCCCTGGCAGACCATTCCTGCAGCAGAGACTGCTGCACTCTGCTCTGGCTGCCCAGGCCCTTGGGATGGGCTTGACCACCTTTGCTGCATTTTTTCCGTGTTGGAGGGATTCAGTCACCAGGCCACTAACAGTCTCAGGTCAGCTCTAATTGCATCCAGGGTGGGTGAGAGGTGACTCTTGTGTTGAGTCACTGTTGTGGAGAGCTGTAGGAGCAGAATCAAGGGTATAATTATTTCTGGTCAGAGCTGTGCACCTTTCCCTGCTGTCCCAGGGGAGCTCATGGAAACTTTACAGGTTCATGAGAATATTCCCACACATAGGAATGGCTCCTACTGGAATTCCCAGTTCTGAAGGGGATGGAGGTTTTGCTCCCATACAAATGCTTCACCGGTCAGTGTCCTTGCTGTCAGGATAGCCTGGCTGTCCCAGCCCAGAGCGACCAGAGCAGGTTGCTGGCTGTCATCTCCCTCCCACAGCAGGACCCGCTTCAGTGGTGGATTTCCATGGTGGGCAGGAGTGTCCTGACTGACTTTTGGTGATGGAGGAGCTCTGGTGAGGGACTCATGTAGAGGGCAGGAGTGAGCATGCCTGTGGGATGCATGGGCAGGAGGGGAGGGGACGGAACGGGACAGGGGATGCCATCCTGTGTGGCTCATCCTATCTACACCAGGTCACTGTCAGCCAAGGCTCTGGTAAATCTAGCAGAATAAGCGACCCCTGTAAAGGGTAGTCCCCTACACCCATCATCACACATACTCCCTAGCCTATGGCAGGTTTCTGGCTTGCAGTTCCCAAGCTAAAACTTTCCTATTTAACAAAAACTGCCACAAGAACCAGCGTCACTTCAATGCACAAAATATCCAGGTGGTCCTGTAGGCATATGTGTTGCTGTTCAGGATTAAAGCCCCACAGGGGCAGGCTTCGTTTTTGAAGGTATGGGCTCTTAAAAGTTCTGGAGATAAGAGAGGCGATTGAATCTGAAGGAACTGAGTAGTTAGCTGAGACAATGTGGATTGACAGTGCTAGAAGAGCTTCAGCTCAGTTTCACAGGAAAAAAGCCCTAATTTGGCAACAGTTTAACCTGAGCATGCTGTGGGTGGGCACTTCTACCTGGCATGGCAGTCAGTGTTGTGACAGGGCTGGGGGCGTTTGAGAAACCTCAGACCTTTGACACCTTCCATTTATTTTTAATTTCAGCCTTAACTTCTGATTTTGCTTGGTGTTTGAAATAACCGTAACTGTAACCTGCTTGTAATGTGCTTTGCCCTAAATTACTGATGAGGCTTTGCCAGACAGTGAGTGTTAAAGCAAAGTGGCAAGCTGTGCATCTACTCGGAAAGCAGAGAGGGGCCAGCGAGGGCTCGAGCTGCATGCGATTGCCTGGACTTTGTCCCCAGCGGTGACCCCCCTGCAGTGTCAGTGATGCTGGTGGCAGCGCTCACAGCTGCGGCCGTGCCTGGTGGCAGCGTGGCCAGGGCTGGCGGGTGTTTGGGGCGCCCAGGGGCTGGCAGATGGGATGCTGGAGCTCAGGGACTGCTCTGCCGCTTGCCAGGCTTCAGCAGGAGTCTCGCCCATGGGGTGGCAGTGCCCTCGCTTAGCAGGAGGTGGGAAAAGGCAAGATTTCTGCTCCGCGGCCTCCAAAACCGATCTGAGCGAAGGCCGGCGCGTGAGCTTGGGCTGGAGAAGTGGCGGTGATCCCTACAGCACTGAATCTACCTCCTAGGGAAATCTGAGAAATGGGTGTTGCGATGTCCTATTTCAAGGTAAAGTTTTAATCAGTTTGCCCTCGGCGAAGCACTTGGGCTATTGTGGTGCTATTGTAAACGTTTGGCAGCTTAGCACAGTAGGGCTGAACTCACGGCTCCAAGCCTGTGGGCTGGGGGTTTATTTGCCGGCTGAATCCCATCCCCAGCTCAGCTGGGGTTAAGCTTTGGCACGTGTGTTGGAAACAGGACAAGACATGACTCGGTTCCTTGAATTTGATGGTTTTGAGACTCAAACCAGTGTGCCAGTGGGCCCTGTGGCAGAGGGAGTGAGTGGAGGCACGTGAAGCAAGGCAGGCGTCTGCTAACTGCATGTTTTTTGTGTCCATTTGGTACTGAGCTGGTTTCAGGTTTTGATTTTTTTTTTCCTGACATTTCTGAGTTGTTGACTTCAAGGAACTGAGTTTTGTGTATTTTTTTTAGACACTGGGAACTTGTTAAAAGGAAAAGCAGCAGCACCGGGAGGCTCAAAGTGGAGCGTGGCCAGAGCTGAGGCTGGCCCCGGCCTATCGTGGGTGGGAGGAGGCGAGGGGTGTGGGCACAGGCAGGGAGCAGGCAGCTCTCCCCGCGGCAGGCAGGAGCTCTTCAGCCACAGCACCAGAGTTCATCGCCTGCCAGCCTGCTCACCCACAAGGTACCAGACGTTTTGGATACCGCGCCTGGTGCTGAATGTCCCCTTGTGCTCTTGGTTGGGGTCTTGGCTGCCGGCTGGGCTGAGGGTCCTGGAGAGGGTCGTCCTCAAGGCCGGGGACATGGGGGGCCTACCCGTGTCAGTGGCTGAAGCTGCGAGCAGGAGGTTTGCTGGGAGAGCGCAGGAAGCCTTGGTGCAAGCAGCCCCACGCCACATTCATCCCCCACCGAGGTCTGCTG
>NW_008595546.1:62163-62519 GCF_000691845.1 Merops nubicus
AGCCCTGGCCGGGACTCGTCTGTTGGTTCCAAGCGAGGGTGCCAGAGCGGGTGAGAGAAACCTACATATTTCCAGCATGTATATTATTTTTAGAAGAGGGAGAGGGGAGAGTCTTGGACCATTGATTACTTTCATTTTGCTCCCCTTAGACTGTTGGCTGTGTATGTGAAACTTATCATGAAAAGAGGGTTGCCCTGCCTAGGTGCTCCCAGAACATGTACTGTAATTCTTTGTATATAGAAGAAAAATTACTGTAAAGTAAAGTTTAACTTTACTCTCGATGTCCTCTTGTGGTTTGTCTTGCTGGGTTAAGGGGGTACGGGGGGGAGCCAGCTTTGCCCAGACCGGCAGGGGAA
>NW_008595546.1:62568-64201 GCF_000691845.1 Merops nubicus
AGCCCCGACGGCCTTGTGCGGCGCAGGCACGGGATGTTTCAGACCACAGTGCCTTTTATTTACATTGCACACCTCGAGAGAAGACGCTTAAATAAATCTGCGAAGAATCGGGCAGCATCTCCGAGACAATAAGTTAACGGCTGCCACCGGGCTGCAGCAGTGACCCGGGGAAGCGGCTCCCACAGATGCTGGGTGACAGGGAGAGCGTCCCCAGGGGTGACGTCCCGCGGCTCCTGGCACCACCCAGCAGCCCTTGTACGCCGGGAGGAGAGCAGTCCATGGGCTGCCACGTGGCAGACAGGCCCGTACAGCTAAAACACAGCAGGTAAAAATCCGGAGGAGTCCGGCATGCGCCGGCTGCTCAGCCAGCAGCGGCAGTTCCCTTTTGGCAGGAGGTCTCAGTGGTGGAAGCAGCCGTAGAAGTAGGCACCACTCCTCTGGCCCAAGTCGACACCCTTCTCCTCTGGAAGAGAGCAGGGGCAGCAGGCTCCTGGCACACCCATGCCATGCTGCCATGGGGGAGCCCAAAAGCTGCCGGCTCCCTGGCAGGGGGGTTTGGTTCCCTCTGCAGAGAAGCCATGACTGGACCCAGGGCTGCAGTCAGGATGAGCATGCCTGGACAGTCCTGGTACGGAGCTGAGCGGCAGGCCCACACCCAGGCACAACTGGCTGCCTCTTTGCCAAAGGCCACCCGTGGCCCAGTTGGGCAGATGGACCAAGTCTAGCCCGAGCAGGGACAAGGATGCTGTGATGGGACACAAGCTTGGCAGGACTGCCCCTGGCATGGAGCTGCAGCAGCCCCAGGGAGGGTGGAAGCAAGAAAGGACCCTGCCAGATGCCACAGCACTTATCTGGAGCACTTGTCAGAAAGGACCCTGCCAGACCCCACAGCACTTCTCTGGAGCATTTGTCTGGCATGGGAAAACGTGCCTGGGGTGGGGGGGGAAGATCCTGCCTGCTCACCTGTCATCACCTGGAAGGCAGTGAAGTAGACATAGTCCTCAGCCACCTTCTGGAACAGCTCGTCTGGGGGGAGAGTGGGCAGGGTGGGTGTGGGCAACCCGCCCACCAGGCAGAGCCCCCCTGGGCCCTTGGGCAGGAGCAGGGCCAGCAGTAAGGTGGCTACTTACCCACGCTTTGTCCTGTCTTACTGGAGGTCTCAAAGAGGTCTGCCTTGATCTCTGCAACAAGGGTCCATTTAGCACCTGCTGCGGGTGCAGAATGCAGCCTCGTGTGCCCCACCAGCGTCATCCCCCGGGCATGGCTGCCAACAGCAGGCTGGCAGGGGCCCAGGACAGGGCTCCCCTGTCGCCCCTTGGCCCGGCTGGCTGTGTGCCTGCCCCTGTCAGGACAAGCTGTGCCCGGGGAGGTCCCTGGCAGATGTAGCATGTCACTGTCTGGAGCCACCAGATCTCCTGCAGATCCCGGGTAAAGACAGAGCCCCTCCCACCTCCTGGACACAGCAGCTCCACCCCTTGCCCCGCCCCCGGCACCGCGTCTCCCGCCCGTACCATCGGCATAGTCCTGGACATCATGGAAGTCAACGCCGCGCTTCCTCCTGTCCTCTTCCAGCAGGTCGCTCTTGGTGCCACACAGGTAGATCCGGCAGCCCTGCAGCAGGCAGAGGGGCGGG
>NW_008595547.1:0-809 GCF_000691845.1 Merops nubicus
TTGTTTGTTTGTTTGTTTTTTTCTGACTGGTTGATGGATATGTAAAAAATGAGGAAAATAGGAGATGTTGTGAAGTGTAAGTGTTGATGACTGTCATCCTATCATAACAAACAAACAAACAAAACACACAAAAAAAAACACCAAGAAAAGAAAAGCACAACTGTGGCCAGTCTTTTGGAAAGGCTTTTTTCTGACTGGTTGATTGATATCTTCCCTTTATGCATGTAAAAAAATAGGAGATGGTGTGAAGTGTAAGTGTTGATGACTGTCATCCTATCATAACAAACAAACAAACCAACCACACACAAAAAAACCACCAACAAAAGAAAAGCACAACTGTGGCCGTCTTTTGGAAAGGGTGGGTTTCCTCCTACCTCAACATGACCCACTTGTTTCAGACTTTTCTGTTACTTTTTTTCCTAATTCTTTGGCTTTAAGAGTGCTAAAAAAACCTGAGCACTTCTCAGCTGCCTTGCATCCTTTCCTGCCTCCTGGCTGTCAGCATCTGCTGATTGATCACAGATCAATATGAATATGACCTAATTTCTGCCTGTTTGAATTCCCCAAAATTCTGCAGGCTACATAGCAGTGTCTACCACCTTCTAGGAAGTGGCATCTGCATCTAACTACTAAAACAGGCTGTAGGTGATGTGCTGGTCTGTTCCAGAGCAAAACAGGTGACAGGAGGTTCTTGGTCCTTGCACATAACCTTTGTAGACACCTTGTGTAGGATTGCTGCATAGTTGGCAGAGAGGAAAGAGTATGGCCAAGTTGGGGCTTGGTCCTCTGGAGGTGCCTTTCTCTGTTCC
>NW_008595548.1:0-514 GCF_000691845.1 Merops nubicus
CTGCACCTTCGCCGGCCTGGGGCTCCTCTCCCTCCTGGTGACGGTGGCTTGCAACCTGGCCACCATCGAGGCCCTGGTGGCTCGCTGTCGGACCAAAGCGACCGCCCCGCGCTCCAGCAAGCAGTGGGGGCGGATCGCCACCGAGACGCTGATCCAGCTCCTGGGGATCATGTGCGTGCTCTCGGCCTGCTGGTCCCCGCTGCTGGTAGGTCACCTCGGCGGCCCCCGGTCGCCTCGTCGGACCCCTGGTCGCGGCTCCTCGTGGGCAGTGTGAATGGCCTCTGAGGAGAGACAGCAGGGATGGGACAGAGCCTGGGGGGTCGCAGCCTTCCAGCACTTCAGGGGGCCTCTCGGAAAGATGGGGACAATGTTTTTAGCAGGGCCTGTGGTGGCAGGATGAGGGGTGGTGGGTTTAGATGAAAAGAGGGAGGTTGAGACTAGAGAGACGGAAGACATTTGTGACACTGAGGGTGGTGAGAGCCTGGCCCCGGTTGACCGAAGCGCTGTCAATGCT
>NW_008595548.1:541-902 GCF_000691845.1 Merops nubicus
AGATGTCCCTGCTCAGTGCAGGGAGGTTGGACTAGGTTACCTTTAGAGGTCCCTCCCAATCCAAACCAGTCTGTGATTCCATGTCCAGTGTGGAAGGCACATTGGAGAGGGTTGGGAGAGGTCCGGGAGGAGAGGGTGTTTGGAAAAATAAGATTAAGGAACTGGGGTCAAAAGGAGAGACCTTGAGGAATACGAGGGCCTTGCACAGAGGAGAGCAGGACACGAGGAGACCGTGGGTCTGGGAGCAGGGCTCTGAAGTCGATGGTGCTCGTGGCACAGAGCCATGGGCTGGGGGAAGAACTGGGGTGGCTGCAGGGGAGGGGATGGGCCGGCTGGCTCCCGCAGACGCCGGGCCTGGGGG
>NW_008595548.1:965-5486 GCF_000691845.1 Merops nubicus
GGGACGTGGGGAGCCACCACCCCCGTGTTCCTCCCCCTGCGAGGAGGTTCATTGAGACCTCACAGTGGTGGAGTCCTGTGCCCAGGGGACAAAGCCCTTGGCAGGGTTGGTTTGCTCCCACCTTGTGGCAGAACTTACTTCAGGGCTTAATGAGAAAAGGTGCAAACTTGTGACTTCACGAGTGCCTTCTGGTGTTCAGCACGTTCTCACCGTCTCTTACTGACGGCAGCATTCTGGGCTTTAGGTTTTTGTTTTTCTCTAAAGGATCTTTGCATTTCTTTCCACTGTCTCATTATTCCTTCCGCCCTCTCGTTCTTGTCCATCTGAGGCAGCCCCTGCTCGTGGTTTAGGAGTGGAGGAGGCTGAATCCAGGTCTCCCTCTGCTGCTGTGGGGCGAGGGCACGCCTGGGTGTCCAGTGCCCCATCTGAAAGGGGGCAGCTTGTTCTGCTCCTGGAGGAATGTGGGCCTTGGGGGACGTTTGTGCTTGGGATCTGTAAGCAGGCAAGGGCTGGAGCTGCCCGTGGTGATTTTGAAATTATGTGAAAGGCATTTATGGCCAGGGAAGGATTTTTCTTCTTCTTGTGCAAAGAGAACTTGAGCTCTTGTAAATGGCACTGTGACAAGAGGAATGGCTGAGAGAGCTACCACCCAGTAGGGGTGAGGTAAAAATAGAAAACAATTTAATTGAGTAACGTAAGCCTTGTTAGTGAGTTAAAATTCCATCAAACCTCCAAAATAACCCCGCCCCAAAGTAAGTCAGAGCTGTCTGTTAACTTTCTAGAGATCATTGTGTTGACAGTAAAATAGGAAACCACTGAAAACGTGGTGAGAGCTTCTGAACAAAGACTGATGTTCTGCTCCTTGGCCCCTTGGGGATATTAGATTGGGTGAGTCCCACCAGGAGGCTGCCCCTGGTCCTGTGTCCCTGCTCAGAGTGTCCCTGCCTGGACACCTTGGCCAGCTGTGAACGTGTTCTGGCACCTCCTGGTGACCTCCTCAGCTCAGTCCCAGTGGGAGGGCACAGAGTTTCTGTACTTCACCCCAGTTAACTGTTCTGTGTTTGCCCATAATTAAACAGATGAAGAAATTAGGGGGCATTTATTAAAGATAGTACATTTGCCTGTCTCTCAGCCCTTGCCTCTGTAGTCTCTGTGCTGGGACACATGTTCTGCCCTGCCCACTGCTCCCTCAGCCAGCTTGGGGACCGTGGAGCTGTTGCACCTGAGGGTTTAACCAGCTTCGTGGCACTGAGAAAAGATCCCTGAGATGGGAGACTCCTCTTCTCCTCCTCAGAACCTCAGTACTCAGAAGGATGTGTGAGCACACAACACTCCAGGTATAGGGAATTCTGGCTGGAAAGCTGCCTGGTGGAAGAGGACCTGGGGTGTTGGCCAGATGAAGATGAGCCAGCATGTGTCCAGGTGGCCAAGAAGGCCACCAGCATCCTGGCCTGGATCAGCACTGGTGTGGCCAGCAGGAGCAGGGCAGGGATTGTCCCCCTGGACTGGGCACCACAGAGGCTGTCCCTGAAATCCTGGGGTCAGTGTTGGGCCCCTCCCTCCATGAAGGACCTTGAGGGGCTGGAGCGTGGCCAGAGAAGGGCAACGGAGCTGCTGGGGAAGGGTCTAGAGCCCAAGTGTGGGGAGGAGCAGCTGAGGGAGCTGGGGGTGCTGAGCCTGGAGCAAAGGAGGCTCAGGGGAGACCTTCTGGCTCTGCACAGCTCCTGACAGGAGCCTGGAGCCAGGGGGGGGTCGGGCTCTGCTCCCAAGGGACAAGGGACAGGACAAGAGGCAAGGGCCTCAAGTTCCCCCAGGGGAGGTTGAGGTTGTCCCTGAGGAACAATTTCTTGCCCTGGAGGGTTGCCCAGGGCTGTGCCAGGCTGCCCAGGGCAGTGGTGGAGTCCCCACCCCTGGAGGGGTTTAAGCCGTGGAGATGTGGGGTGAGGGACACGGGGCAGTGGGGACCTGGCAGAGCTGGGTTGGTGGCTGGACTGGCTGATCTCTTGGCAGTTGGCTGGCTGTGGCATTTGTGCAGACTTCAGAGTTCAGAGGAACCAGTGCAGCTGTCCTGGCTCAGCTGAAGGATCTGTGGGAGGTGTTTCTGGCTGGGTTGGTGGAGCAGAGGCTGGTGTAAGCAGTGCTGGCACTGCCCAGCAGCACTCGGGCAGCTGGCTGGGCACAGCAGGGCTTCCTTGGCCCTGGCAGGTGCCTCCCTGGTGAGGAGCCAGCCCAGGCCCTTTTACACAGCCAGTGTTAGACCTGACCTGTTGATGAGAATGACAAAATAAATGTGATGGAAGGGAGAAATGAAACTTGTGATGACAGTGGCTATGCTCCAAAGGGCTGAATGAAGCTTCTGCCCTTTCTTGTCATAGATTCACAGGCTGGTGTGGGTGGGCAGGGACCTTTCAAGGTCATCCAGTCCAACCCCCCTGCAGGGAGCAGGGACATCTGCAGCTAGAGCAGGGTGCTCAGAGCTCCATCCAACCTCCCCTGGGATGGTGCCAGGGGTGGGGCAGCGACCACCTCTCTGGGCAGCCTGGGACAGGGGCTCACCACCCTCAGGGTCCAACATTTCCTCTTTCTCTCTAGTCTAAATCTCCCTCTTTTAGTTTCAAACCACCACTCCTCCTCCTGTCCCAACAGAACCAGATCCCCAGATTACTGTTTCAGCCAGAAGTCTTACAGCTGCTGCATGATGCAGCTCTAGGTTGGGTGAGTTCTACCATCTGGCTTTCACTGGAAATGCTCAGGGGTCCTGCTGGACTCTGCAGAAGACAGGGAGTGTGTGCACATCATCTCCTCTGGATGTGCACCCAGGACCTTCCCTGCAGTCAGCCTGGAGAACCTGGGGGAAAGCTCCACTTTGAGCTGCTGCTTTATCAGCAGTGGTTTCCAGTTCACTCTAATCTGATGATTCTGGTGCTGCGTTGTGGAGTGTAACCACTGACCCAAGCCAACAACAGGTTGGGTGAGTCTGAGGCAGACTAGAGAGGTCTTGAGGTTTGCACTGGTGTGATGCAAACTGGAATTCTCACAATTCTTGTAGAGCTCCAGGCTACAAAATTATTCACTCGTGGAGCTGTGTCAAGGCTCCTTAAAGCCAAAATGCTCAGGCATTGTGCTGCTTTTCCTGCTAAAATACTTCTTCTCCTTAACCCCCCTGTCAGGCAGAAACGAAGCACAGCACAAAAATGAAATACATTCTCCTTTACAGGTGTTTTAATTTAAAGGATATGAGTTTGTAGTATTTTTAGATGTGCAGAATGTAGTTATGGAAAGCACTTTTTTCCCTTTGAAAAACAGATCACTTGGCTCCAAGGAAACTAGATGCCTCCTGCTCCCTAAACCAGTGAGTCTTCCCACTTCTGCTCAGCTTCCATCTGAGGCTGGATCACCCTCCTGCTTCAAAACTGCCCCAGGATAGCTTTTTCTGGGAGCTATCTCAAGAAAAGATTTTGCAGTCTGAGACCATGGATCTCCCCTCAGACCCTCACCCCATCTTCCAGCTACTTAGCTCTTGCTTGGCTGAAAACTCTGCCCCTTGAAGCACATCAGCTGGTTTTTTTTTCCTAATTCCAATGGAAATCCACCCTAAACTCTTTACAATATCTGAACTCTTTTGCACTCTCAGGCTGGGTGTGTAAAGGTGAGTGGGTGGCAGCAGGTCACAGGGCTGGTTGCCCATCAGCTGTTTCCTTCTCCAGCTTTCACTGTGGGTAGCTGCAGTTTCCAACACAGTTTGTGCAACAGGAAAAATATCTCTGGGAAAGGTTTTCTCCTTTTTTTTTTTGTTTTTCCCTAATTCCAATGGAAATCCACCCTAAACTCTTTACAATATCTGAACTCTTTTGCACTCTCAGGCTGGGTGTGTAAAGGTGAGTGGGTGGCAGCAGGTCACAGGGCTGGTTGCCAGCTGGGGAAGCCTGTGGAACTGCCCCAAAAAATTCTGGTGCACCACAGCCCAACCTCATCTGAGACTCTGCAAAGACACCTCACAAAACCCACCTTGTCTTTGGTTCTGAGCCTGCAGGCCAGAGCAGTGGAGATTTCACCTCACTAGAAAACTCCATCCAGTGATAACAGTGAAGTGTTAGCTCCTCTAACTGAATAAATACAATTCTCAACCATTTTACTAAATGCATTTTGAGCCAAAAATTTTATTGCCATAAATTGTGTGGTTCCTTTAACTTTATTCCACCTGCTGTTGATCCTTTACAGGTTGACATCGTTTCTTTTAATTCATTTAGGAGACCAGTGCAGGCTGTGATAAAAAAACCTCTGAGGATATCAAACGAATCAAATTTCCAGTAGACCAATGGTTGGTCCAACAAATATTCCAGTAAAGGAATATTAGGTAATAAAACCCCAAAATAAGCAGCAGTCTGCTTGGGAAACGTGTTTTCATAGCCTGATATTTTTGTAGCTCTGTGGGCTCACTAACAAAAGACCAAGACAAGAAGGGCTGGGAGACAAGGGTCACTGCAGAGTTCCCAAAGGAAAGGCTGGAAGAAAGCAGCA
>NW_008595548.1:5513-6520 GCF_000691845.1 Merops nubicus
ATGTGAACCCTGGCCTGGGTTCTCGTGCTGGGATGTGTCCCCAGGGGTCTGCTGCACTCCCTGGCGTGGTGATGCCTCAGTCCCCTGCAGGAGGTGGGTCCTGCTGGGCTCCTGGGGCAGATGGTGCAGGGGATGTAGACCAAGGTGTGACTCTGGCAGCGTCCTGAAGAGCAGGAGGTGGCAGAGGAAGTGTTGGTTGTGGCTGTGTGTGTCTGTGCACTGGTGGCTGTCCTGCAGAGTCTGGATCTCTATCTAGCCAGACCTTAAAAACGCTCTACCAGTGGTGACTTATTCTCATGTAAATGAACTGCAGGAGATGGAATCCTCAACTGCATCTATTTAAAGAAACAAAAATAATTCTACTTTGCTGTTGGAGCCTTCTGGACCCATCTGAGTCTTTCCAAGGTCAACACGTGGTTACTGATCTGGCACCCAGAATATCCCTTGGAATGGAAAATCCCTCCCCTGTAGGCTCTGCTCCTGGTCACTCGTGCTCTGACCGTCCCAGCTCAGTGCAGATGTCACCTCCCTGGGTGACACAGCTCTGAGGAGTTTTCTGTGGGAAAGCCTCTGCTGGGGTCACCCAGCCTGTGTTGCTGCTGGTGTGGTTGTCCTGCTTGTTGTGGGAGTCTGAGGGCAGGAGGGTGGCGGAGGCTGTGGGTCGCTGCCCCTGAGGTTCCTCCCTGGGGCTGTTCCTGCCCTTCCAGCCTGGCTGTCAGCTGAGCCCCTGCCTGGAGCCCTCATCTTCCCAGGGGCAGTGGCAGGGGTGGGTGTGCAGGAGACACTTCCAGACGTGTGGACGTGCTGCATCTCCAACCTGCAGGGCTTCCAGACTGAATTCACACAGTCCCAGAGTCCCAGCAGCGTGGGGCTGGAAGGGACCTCTGGAGATCATCTGGTCCCACCCCCTGCTCCAGCAGCTCACCCACAGCAGGGTGCCCAGGAGGGTGCCCAGGGGGGTTTGGGATCTCTCCAGAGCAGGAGACTCCACAGCCTCTCTGGGCAGC